>NW_028090269.1:0-1074 GCF_014824575.4 Sturnira hondurensis
GGTGTGACCAGCTCTTCCTTCTTCCTCTCTCCACCCCCAGGACAGATTAACATGGGAGGGTGTTACCAGAATCCTCTGGGTGCTCTCCTCTGCCCCCTGCTGGGAATCTGTGCCAATGAGGCAGGACTCATTGCTCTTTCATCTTGGAGAACCAAACACTGGGGAAGGGGCCTTGAAAATGTTCTGACTCCACTCCTAATTTATAGATGATACAGAGAGACTTAGAACATTGAAGGTGGTAGGGAACTCAAGAGTTGGACAATTTTTAGTTTAAAGTACATAGTTAATAAACCTTGTAGTTAATGGACATGTTAGAGCTACTGTTTCAGCAACTGTGAGTATATAGGCCTCACCACTCCCAGGAGAGGCTGTGACTTCCCAGGGCACAACTAACAACCACTACCTGGGGCACAGCTGGAGACACCCGAGTCTTCATGTTCCAGGGAGAGACCGAGGACCACCCACTGGCCCAAGGTTGAAGGCCGCAGTTCTTAATCCACTTTTCCTTGAATTTCACAACCCCTCCCCTCATTATCTTCTCTTTTATAGAAAATCTTACTTGGAAGGAAATGTAAATTGTCCATAAGAGTACGAAAATGGTGTCTTCTCAAATCACCAGCCTTCTGAATGAAGTGGCCAGAAAGATTGAGTCCCTGTTGGTGCTTATTGGGTTCAGTATGTGACAGGCAGCAGGAAGGTCAGCTTTTCCAGTTTCAAAGGGACTTAAAAGAGTTGTTCAGACTTACGAGAGGAAAGGAGCATATGTTTGTGTTGTATGGCATTATGGTCCCTTCTTCTGTGTCATAGTGGCCTCAACATAAGTGGTGTTAACTGCCGACAGTTTTGTTGCTGTTGTTTGTTTTTTTGTTTGTTTGTTTCTTTTTGCAGTCCAAGTTCCTGAGTCATACTGATATCATTGAGGCATCCACTTCAAAGATGGCTGTGTGGGATAACAGGGACAGGCCAAGCACTGGGACCAGATAGAGACCCAGGCAGCAGGCTCTCTGTTCCAGCCCTCTTGTCCCAGTCTCCTAGGTTCTAGGGCTCTTGGGTTGATTTCAGTAACTGACTTCT
>NW_028090270.1:0-582 GCF_014824575.4 Sturnira hondurensis
AGTCAGAAGTGAGAAGTGGCAGGAAGAAGTAATTTGGCACAATGAAAGGGGGCCGTTCTTGGTGATGAGAGAAGCCTGACCGTGAACGTGACTTTCTCTGAATGACGCACACTCCTCTCTTGCTGCAGGAGGAGAGGCAGGGGAGCGGGGAGCCCAGCTTCCAGTTTGTTGTGGACGGGCTTGGGGTGCAGCCTCCATGCTGAATTGAGGTGCGGTGCTTCCAGGTGATTCCATGATCCCAAGTCCCCAAGCATCCCAGCAGGAACCCCGCCCCGTGCCCACCCTGGGAAGCGGAGCTCCCAGCCCCAGGAACGACCCAAGTCTTTGAGGGTCATTTCTGGAGTAAGAACAGATGCTGTTGAACCAACTCAGGGACAGGCAGACTGAGACTCTTACAGGGTCTTACAAAGACCCTCATCAAGTGGGTTCTTCCTGGGGGGGGGGGACAGTGGCTCCAGGTCATCTTCTTTCCCAAGTCAGTGATGATGTCAGAGACCTGGGCACATGGGGGTCCCCGGGGCTGAGTAACTCCTGGCGCTCTCAACTGTGCCTGGGAGACGTTTGTGCCGGGAGCTGATGGGG
>NW_028090271.1:0-680 GCF_014824575.4 Sturnira hondurensis
CGATATCGAGCAACTTTTCATGTGTCTCTGGATCCTTTATATGTCCTGGATATCCTGGACATATGGGATGTCCTGGACATCCTCTGTATGTCCCCATTTTTTCATTGGGTTGCTGGTCTTCTTTGAGTGGAGTTGAGTGAGTTCTTTGTATATTTTGGAGATTAAACCTTTGTCTGAGGTATCATTGGCAAATATGTTTTCCCAAGCGGTTGCTTCTCTCTTTATCTTGATACTGTTTTCCTTAGCCATTCAGAAGCTTTTCATTTTGAGGAGATCACATTTGTTTGTTCTTTCCTTTATGTCCCTTGCTCTAGGGGACATATCAGTAAAAATATTGCTGCATGGAATATCTGAGATTTTCTTGCCAATGTTCTCCTCTAGGGCTTTAATGGTTTCAGAGCTTATATTGAAGTCTTTTATCCACCTTGAATTAATTTTGGTGTAGGGTGTAAGTTGGTGCTAGAGTTTCATGTTTTTGCATGTAGCTGTCCAGTTCTCCCAACACCATTTGTTGAAGAGGCTATCTTTATCCCATTTTATGTTACTGTCCCCTTTGTCGAGTATTAATTGACTGTAGAGAGTTGGGTTTATTTCTGGGTTCTCTGTTCTGTTCCATTGGTCTATGTGACTGTTTTTATGCCAGTACCAGGCTGTTTTGATTACAGTGGCCTTGTAATATA
>NW_028090272.1:0-826 GCF_014824575.4 Sturnira hondurensis
TGGGATGGATGGCTCTATATATATCAATTAGGTCCATTTCTTCTAGAGTGTTGTTTAATGGTGCTATATCTTTGTTGATATTTTGTTTGGAAGATCTGTCCATTTTTGACAGTGGTGTGTTAAAATCCCCTACTATAATTGTGTTGCTGTCAATATCAGCAAAATGACACTCTATTCCATTAGAATAGAGTGTTTGTCATTCTCCTGTTCACCTCAGCTCCTGGCAACAGACATTCTATTTTTGTAATACTACAGTGTTTGGCTTTTTTTAATAGGCTGATTCCTTACATGATTCCCTTAAAGTTCTTCCAGTTTGTAGCTTTTGTCCAGATTAGCTTTCTTTTTAAAGGTGAAGGGTAATTTGTTGGATGGATATGTTAATATTTGGATCCATTTGTATGTTGATGAATGCTTGGGTTTTGGCTATTGCATGTGAATAACGCTAGTATGAGCAGGGGTAGACACATATCTGTTTGAGTCCTGGTTTTCAATTCCTTTGGGTTTTTACCCAGAAATAAAACTGCTAGATCAGATGGTAACTCAGTTTTTAAGTTTTCAGTGAACTATTGTTTTCATATTTTTTTTTACTGGCACATGATTGTTATATTTCCACAATATTACACACAAGTTTCAATTTCTGAATTGAAATTCAGAAATTCATGTGCTTTCACTTTCTGAATGTTCTCCTTTGAAGCACAAAAGACACTAATTTTTTGAAGTCTAAATTAACAGTTTATTCCTGTTATTGCCCATTGTATCATAGATCTAACAATGGTTTGCCAAATTCAAGGTCAGGATTTTTTTTGCTGTTTTATGTAAGTTTGCT
>NW_028090273.1:0-2384 GCF_014824575.4 Sturnira hondurensis
ATCTGACACCATACATAGTTATTAGAATATTATTGACTATTTTCCCTAGGCTATACTTTACATCCCCATGACTATTCTGTAACTACTAATTTGCGCTTCTTCATCCCTTTACTTTTTTACTCATTCATCCAACTTCCCAGCCATCTGGCAACTGTCAAAGTGTTCTCTGTCTATAGAAGTCTGTTTCTGTTTTGTTTGTTTGCTTATGTGTTTTTAGATTCAATTGTTGATCAATATGTATTTTTTTGTCATTTTATTGTTCACTTTCTTCTTTTTTCCTCTCTTCCTCCTTCAAGACCTTTTAATGTTTCTTGTAATATTAGTTTGGTGTTGATGAACATTTTAAGCTTTTCTTGTCTGGGAAGCTTTTTATACATCCTTTGCCTCTAAATACAGTCTTGCTGAATAGAATAATCTTGGTTTTAGGTCCTTAGTTTTCATCACTTTGAATATTTCATGTTAATCCCTTCTGGACTGCCAAGTTGCTATTGAGAAAGCAGCTGACAGCCTTATGGGAGATCACTTGTAGGTAACTAACTGCTTTTCTTTTTCTGCTTTTAATATTCTCTTTTTGTCTTCAAAGTTTTTTAAAAAAGATTTTATTTATTTATTTTTAGAGAGAAGAGAAGGGAGAGAGAAGGAGAGGGAGAGAAACATCAGTGTGTGGTTGCATCTCATGTGGGCCCCACTGGGAATCTGGCCCATAACCCAGGCATGTGCCCTGACTGGGAATCGAACCAGAGACTCTTTGGTTCACAGCTTGCACTCTATCCACTGATTACACCAGTCAGGGCCAAATTTTTATTTTAATTATAATTTGTCTTGGTATGAACCTCTTTTGTCCCATTATATTTGGGACTTTCTGTATTTCTGGACTTGTATGTCTATTTCCTTCACCAGGTTAGAAAAATTTTCTGTCATTATATTTTCAAATAGATTTTTAATTGTTTTATGTCTCCCTTCTCCTTTTGGTGCCCCCATGATATAAATTTTGGTATGCTTGAAGTTGTCCCAGAGTCTCCTTATACTGTCCTCTTTTTGCTTTTCTTTTTGGATTCTGTTTTCTTTTTGCTTTTCTGATTGGGTATTTTTTACTTCCTTATATTTCTAATAATTGTTTTGATCCTCAGCTTCATCTACTCTACTGTTCATTCTCTAAATTTTCTCCATTTTAATTAGTGTATCCTTCATTTATGACTGGTCCTTTTTTATGTTGTGGTACTCACTAAGTTCATTGAGCATTCTTATAATCAGATGCATAGATTACTTGTCTCCATTTTGTTTCATTGCTTTTCTGAACTTTTGCTCCTTTTTACTTTTGGGACATATTTCTCTTTCTTCTTTTTTTCCTTTTTTCTTTCTTTCTCTTTTAAATTTTATTTTACTTGTTGTTCAAGTACAGTTTTCTGTCTTCTACTCACATCCCAGCCCACCCCCTAGTCCATCTGACCTCCCTCCCATTTCCACTCCCCCCAGTCTAGTTTTTGTCCATGTGTCCTTTATCCTTGTTCCTGCAAACCCTTCCCATTTTCCCCTGAAATTCCCTCCCCTCTCCCTTCTAGTCACTGTCAGCCTGTTCTCTATTTCAGCGTCTTTGGTTATATTTTGCTTGTGTGTTCGTTTTGTTGTTTAGGTTCCTGTTAAGGGTAAGATTGTATGGTATTTGTCTTATTTCGCTCAGCATAATGCTTTCCAGTTTCATCCATGATGGTGCAAAGGGTAGGGGCTCCTTCTTTCTTTCTGTTGCAGAGAATTCCATTGTGTAAATGTACCATAGTTTTTTGATCCATTCATTTACTGATGGGCAGCTAGGTTGCTTCCAACACTTGGCTATTATAAATTGTGGTACTATGAACATTGGGGTGCATAGGTCCTTTTGGATTGGTGTTTCAGGGTTCTTAGGATACAATCCTAGCAGTAGAATTGCTGGGTCAATAGGTAGCAGATCCATTTTTAGTTTTCTGAGAAAATTCCATACTGTTTTCCATAGTGGTTGCACCAGTCTGCAATCCCACCAACAGTGCACTAGGGTCCCCTTTTCTCTACAACCTCTTCAACACTTATTGTTTGTTGCTCTGTTTATGATGGCCATTTCGACCGTTGTAAAGTGGTATCTCATTGTGGTTTTAATTTGCATCTCTCTGATAGCTAGTGATATTGAGCATCTTTTCATGTGTCTCTGGGTCCTCTGTATGTGCTCCTTGGAGAAGTGTCTGTTCAAGTCCTTTGCCCATTTTCAGTTGGGTTGCTTGTCTTCTTAGAGTGGAATCATGTAAGTTCTTTATGTATTTTGGAGTTTAAATCCTTGCCTGAGGTATCACTGGCAAATATGTTTTCTGGGACATATTTTTTTGTCTCCTGAATTGGCAGCCTCTCTGTTGGTT
>NW_028090274.1:0-793 GCF_014824575.4 Sturnira hondurensis
AAGAAAGAGTAACTCTTTTAAGAGAAGACGTGACCGAATTCAGGAAGGAAGGACGCACACATGACCTAAATGTGAGAAATCCTCTCCTGTCGTACCTGTCACTGTCGGGGCTTTTGTCCCTGGGCTGTCAGAACTCTTAATGCACCCGTTTTGCAGATTAAGAAACTGAGGCTCAGGACACGCAACACAGCCTCTCTCCTCTTTTCTGGGGTGAGGGTGGCAGTATTGCGCTGTCAGAAAGAAGTCGTGAACTCTGTGGATATAATCCAGGCGAAAAAACAGTAAATAAAAGATCGCTGGATGTTCAGTTTCGTGCGTTCCTCTGGGTTACTGTGCCTTTCATTGTCTTTGACCTACTTTATCACTCTAAGATTTAAAAAAAAAACAGACAGTAATACAAATGATTCATGCCATAGAAATGCAAACGAATTTTGTCCAGTGGAATGCAATCGATTATTGCCCTAAAGTTATTGACCAATTTCACATCTACGTGTAAATGAGCCCCAGCATTTCTGATTGCCCGCCTGGGCGTGCGTTGTTTGAAATCTCTTCTGAACCAGTCACGCCATGTTCCCGGCCTTCTCCTTAATGAATGAGTTACACGCTGCCTTTGAGGCGTGTTCATCGCCCACAGTAACCGCACTAGCGTTGTGATTTCACCTTGCTGGAGAAATGATCCTGTAACTGTGCCGGGCCAACGAAACCCTCCTACGTGGTGGTTAGGAAAAGGTCAAGTAGCACGGGCCAGGTGAGGTGGGGGAGCGGAGGGGGCAGGTGTCGGGATCATTCGGAG
>NW_028090275.1:0-1068 GCF_014824575.4 Sturnira hondurensis
CTCATGTTTATGATCCAGGAAGCTTAGGGCCTGACAGAGGGGATGGAAATGAATAGACACAGGCAGGGAAGCACCTAGAAGTTCTGTTCTGTGATGCTATAGCAGAGAGACTAAGGAACCGTCATTGTCCTCAAAGTGCTGCCCTGCCAAAATAGCCTGAAGTTCTACCTAAGGAAGGGGGATCTGACAGACTGAGCACAGCAGCACATGGGATGAGGAGCCATCACCTGAGGGGAAAACTGGGTTTTGCCCCCATTGACCACATGCTCCTCATATAACAAGACTGTCCTACAGACTTGCTGACCATTACTGGGCGCGGCAATCCCCTTGCCTCCTTGCCTTCCCACTCCCCTGTCCCACTTACTTTTACCTCCTGCTGGTGCCCAAACAGCCAGTGGGAAGGAGGGCATGGGAACTGCTGGAGGGCTTTGAGTAGCCACTGTCTGCGCAGGTAGGGCTGGGCTTCCTTGAGCAGCAGCAGAAACAGACCCAGTAGGGAGGCCACCTGAAGGAGCTCAGAGATGCTGCCCAGGGCTCTGGTGGGGCTCAGCACAGTCACATTCATAGTGCAGTGGCTTCTGGATGGCTGACTGTCTCTGAGCACATCAGGCCAGTCTGGAAGTATTGTCCCTGCCACCTGTGGGGAGGTGGAGGGTGAAGAGTGAGGGCAGAGCTTACAGGCACCAGAGTTGACTTACTGTGCTGGCTTCACCTTGGGGAATAGGAAGAAAAGCTTTTTTAGCTGACAGTGACAACGGTTTTGTACATTTCAACTATGCACTCATCAGTTTCCTAAAAACGTGCAATGAGCACCTATCATGTGCCAGCCAGCTGGGGGTCATGACACAGCTGTAGGCAAAACACACATGAATCTTTAGTTATACAAATTACAGTTGGTTCACCAAATGTTCTAGTTGTGGTTATTTCATTATTATTTTTATTCCAGAGATACAAAGTAGTTACAGATAAGGAAAGTGGTCATTGAGAGTTTGGGTTGGGGTTAGGATCCTTCTCAATTGTCTCCAAAACTGCCTGCATACCTACATCAGAAGTTTTCCCCATACGTGT
>NW_028090276.1:0-614 GCF_014824575.4 Sturnira hondurensis
TTGTAAGGGTAAAAACAATGTACTAACAAACAATTTTAAACAGAAATTTTAGGAGATGAAAAAGTAGCTCAGGACTTACTGAAACTAAGAGATTAAAAGGTAAGTTAAAAGATGAATATCAGGGTTTAAATATTGAGATTTGTAGATTTTAGTCAAGTATAGGTTGGGAATGAAAGCAGTTTGGTCTAATTTAACAACTAATGAGCATTTAATAGGTGATAAATATGGAACTTGTTTCTGAGGTAGCAAGATGTGCCTTATAAAATGTCTTCACTTGAAATACTTTCTGAGTAATTCGTTGACAGACTCAAAAGTGGATAGCAATAACAATATTAAAAGAAATATTTATAAAACACTATGCAGAATACTTCTGAAGTGGCCACAGAGATGAGATATGATATCTTCTTCCAAAGATTAGTGTAAAAGAGGGATAAAGAAACTAATTTTTATTATATGCTTCCTTTGAGCCAAGTACTGTGTTAGGTAGCATTTCTCAATTAGACACTTTTCTTTTTCTTTTTTTAAAGATTTTATTTATTTATTTTTAGAGAGAGGAAAGGAGGGGGAAAGGGAAACTTCAAGCATTACCTTGAAGCAGATATTATAATGTCCAT
>NW_028090277.1:0-1998 GCF_014824575.4 Sturnira hondurensis
CCCAGGGGAGTTGGCATGCGCCACCTTCCTGGCCGGTGGACGCTTCTCTAAGTCAGCAGCTCTCCAAATGCTGTAGTTGAAGGATGTATGTAGAGGTTCCATTACACGGACACGACTAATTAGATTGTGAGCCTTTGGTGGTGGCTGACTCCATCTCCAGCTTCTCTCCCCTCCCGAGAGGGGGTTGGGGTGAGGCTGAAAGTTCCAATCCTTAACACAGTTGATTCCTCTGGTAACCAGACCCCATCCTGAAGCTTTCTAGGGGCCCACGAAGAGTCACCTCACTGAGCCCTGACCAGTGTGACTCAGTTGGCTGGGCGTCCAGCACAGCGATTCCTGCTCAGGCAACGTGCCTACATTGCACGTTCAGTTCCCAGAGACGCGAAACCTATTGATTTTCGTGGACGTTCCTCTCCCTCCTTTCCTCCCTCCCTTCCCTTCTCTCTAAAAAATATACATCTAGCTATAGATAGAATAATTTTTAACAAGAGTCACCTCATTAGTGTAAACTCAGGTGTGACACACCAACCTTATAAAGCATAACAAAAAAACACTGTCAACTCGAACACTCAGGGAATTCCATGGATTTTAGAAGCTCTTGAGCCAGGAATTGGGACAAAAACCATTATCACAGGGACCCTTAAACCTGTGGAGTGAGGTACTAAATTCAGGTGTGTAGCATCAGAACTGAATAAATACACCCGGCTGGAGGTGCTTGTGTGGAAGACCTGTAAGAGTATATGAGCCCCCAACATACAGTGATGTTGGTTTATTTAATTTTGTTTTTTAAAAGATTTTATTTATCTATTTTTAGAGAGGGGAAAGGAGGGCGAATGAGATGGAGAGAAACATCAGTGTGTGGTTGCCTCTCACACGCCCCCTACTGGGGACCTGGCCTGCAATCCAGGCATGTGCCCTGACTGGGAATCGAACCAGCGACCCCTTGGCTTGCAGGCCCGTAGCTCAATCCACTGAGCTACACCATGTTAATTTAAAGAGAAAACTGAAATCGGAAAAGAAAAAGTCAGTGTTCGTGCTGCCTGTCACCACCAGAGCGAATCCGTAGCGACAGGGACCGAATCTTTATAGCAGCTTTATTCAGTTGCCAGCGATCTGAGAAGACAGCCAGTTATGCACCCTCCAAGAACCGTCTTAACATCTCGTCTCAAGCTGACTTTTTTGTAGGGAGAAGGTAAGGGTAAGCAAGAGGTTTGTGAAAAGGTTAATCAGATAAGAATTGTCGGTCTAGTATTTCTTTATCTGCTGATGAACAATTCTTTATCTGCTTTCCTGAAAAACAGTGGCTCAGATTACATCTCCACTGGCTTGCAGATCCCCTGGGGCGCAAAGGCAAATTGCTCCTTGACCTCCTAGAGTCTCGTAGATAATGCAGTCAAGTTCTTTGAACAACAGTTTTCCACAAGTCTCAATCGCTTAAGCCTCTCAACTATAACTGAAGGTTCTGGCATTCCCTCATCAAAACCACGAGCCCAAAATACCATCATCGCTCATGATAAAAAGCCTGTCATACCAAACCTAGATTTTTTTTTAAAGTTTATTTCTTTTTAGAGAGAGGGGAAGGGAGGGAGAAAGAGAGGGAGAAAAACATCTTGTGCAAGAGAAACATCGATCAGGTTCCTCCCTCCCTAACTGGGGGCCCAGCCCACAATCCAGGCATGTGCCCCGACTGGGAGTTGAACTGGCCAGCTTTCAGTCTGTATGCCTGCACTCCATCCACTGAGCCACACCACCCAGGACCCAAACCTGGATTTAATACCTGATCTAACTGCCGTGTCAACGCTCCCAGAAACAAAATCTTCATCAACCTCTCTGGAATTTTCTGGTCAATACCAAGGAGGTAATCTGTCACATGGGCCCCTCTATACCCTGAACACCTAGAGAGAAGAGACAATTTGCGTGATAAAAACATTTCCAGTTCTCTTCCCCACCCCCCACCCCCCAGAAAGATGTCCTGGTTCCATACAGTGCTTTCTTTTC
>NW_028090278.1:0-957 GCF_014824575.4 Sturnira hondurensis
TTATACATTATATACTGTTAACCATGGATAATCTCCATTTTACAGACAGGTCATGTTCCAAAAGTCTGGTGGTTAGTGAAATAAATATCCAGAACAAAATAATAAAGTTACAAATGGACTGGATTTCAGGCATTGCCACTGGCCATTGAAGAGGCCAGGCTCTAACCTAACCAGTGTTTATCACATTATTTCTCTGAGAAAAAGAGTTCCAAGCGTTCATTCAGAACTGAGTATTTCTTCCTCCCTCGCCCTAGGCACCTGGAGGTTTCCCAAGCCAGTCCTGGGAGGAGCTGTTTCAGCCTTCTCCTTCTGCTAAAATCCAGAAAATCCTTAGGACTCAGGCCACTGCCCTCTGCTTCCACTGCCCTCTGCTTCTGGTGCTCACCTGCTGGAGCACCGCCTAGCCCACACCAGGCATCGCCATGCAGGAAGTCCCTGCCTCTCTGTCCTTTTATACAGACACATTCCTTTTATAAGGACATTAAACTAAGTGTTAGGATCTCAGGACCTTACTAAGAAGGAAGAGATGCAGTGGGTTTTTGTGTACTTTGAAAGTTAAAGATCGTCACTACATGAGCTCCCTTTTTGGGTCCTGCCAGTCTCCTCTGGCAGGCTCTCCGTGCAGTCCCTCCGTCCCATACCCGTGCTTCCTTCCTGGTCCACAAATCTGATCCGGGTATTCTACAGCCAAAAAACACCTCTGGGAGCTCCTCAGAGCCAGAAACATGAAGCCTGGACCTGCTGACATGAAATGCAGCCTGTCCTCAGCCAACTGTGCGAGTTCCCCCTGCTATCATACCCTCACTCCACCCAAACCATCCCCGCCTCAGGCCTCTAGTCACTGCAGGCTGTTTGGCTTGCCCTGCACGTGGTGCTTCCCCCCCCACCACCACTTGAGAAGTCACTCCTCCTTCCAAACCACTGAAAGGGAGCTGTCTGACAGACTAGCATGAATGG
>NW_028090279.1:0-1484 GCF_014824575.4 Sturnira hondurensis
TTGTGACTATAATCCACCAGTTCTGTGAGCATCCTGATAAATAGTGTCTTGTATTGTGCTTCTGAGAGGCTGGCAATCTCTTGGTTGCTTAGAGTTATTGGCTCTGGGAATTTGAGTTCTTCTTGCGCCATCTTTTGGGCTGTTCGTGCCTGTTCCAGAGCAGGATCGGAGCCCTAAAGTGTTCACTAGAGCAGGGCAACTAAGTTGCTGGGCTGTGACCTTGTATGTGGGGGCGGGGTTAAAAAGGCTCAATGGCTTCCCTCTGCGGCCTGCCGCTGTGTCCCCCACCAGCGCCGCAGCCACCACCGTCACCAGGCCCGCGCATTTCCTTCCACTGCACACGAGTGTGCCACCGCCGTCAGCCCTCCACTAATGGGTTCGCCCCCTGGGACCTGCGTGGTCTGTCTTACTGTGCGCGAATGTGTGACCGCGGTCAGTCTGCCCCACACCCCTACTGGTTCCGGGCTGCCTGTGGGCCTAGGTCGCCTAGGTTGGGGGATCTTTCCTGCCCGACCCCGCTCCGCCCGCGGTCAGTCTGCCCCACACCCCGACTGGTTCCGGGCTGCCTGTGGGCCTAGGTCGCCTAGGTCGGGGGATCTTTCCTGCCCGACCCCGCTCCGCTGCTGGCTCCGCCTCTCTTACCATCCCCGTTGAATGGTTCGGTTCGTAGTTGTCGGACTTCTGTATAATTCAGTTTTCTGGTCTTTGGGTGTGTCCTATTTCTCCAAACCTTTGTTGTATTCAAACTTGGTTGTGGGAGAAGGCACAGTGTTTCCACCTATGCCTCCATCTTGGTGGAAGTCCCTCCTTTTTATTATTATTCAGTTTATTTAATTACTTTTTATAAAAACCAAAAACAGCCCATCCATTTCTCCCACCTGCCACTCCTGCCTCTGACAACCGCCAGTCTGCTTTTCTCTTTATCTGTGAGCTTGGGATTTTTTGTCATTTTTTTTAGGGAGGGGGTTGTTTGTTTCAGGTTTTTTAATCCTCACCTGAGGACCAGCTTATTGATTTTAGAGGGTGGGGGAGGGAGGAAGAGAGGGAGAGAAGCATCCATGTGAGAGAGGAGTATCAATCGGTTGCCTCTCATGCCCTCCCCGACCAGGGGCCAAACCCACAATCTTGTTGGTGTACGGGACAACACTCTACCAGCCAAGCCACCAGGCCAGGGCTCAGGGATCATCTTGTATTTGTCTTTCTCTCTCTGATCTGTTTAACTTAGTGTTATGTCCTCAAGGTCCATTGATGTTGTCACAAAATGGTGAGATTTCATTTTTGGGGGGGCAAAGGACTTGAACAGACACTTCGCCAAGGAGAACATACAGAGGATCCAGAGACACATGAAAAGGTGCTCAATATCACTAGCTATCAGAGAGATGCAAATCAAAAGCACAATGAGATACCACTTAACACCAGTCAGAATAGCTACCATAAACAAAGAAACAAACAACAAGTGTTGGAGAGGTTGTGGGGAAAAGGGA
>NW_028090280.1:0-508 GCF_014824575.4 Sturnira hondurensis
TAGTGGAATCTAAGAAGACCATCCTAGAGCATTGCATAGTGGTAGCAACGGCTGGGTAGACTTCCACACCCTCAATTCAATTTGACCGATGGACTACGAGATAAAGGAATAAAGAACGAAATGCTGACAAGGCACCGAAAGCCTTACCCATTACCCACTTACCCATTCTCTAACATGAAAAGCTCTGCAATATATGATGGGGTCAATCATCCCCTTGCAGACGGAGCAGATGCAGGCTGGAGTAAAACCAAATTCACACTAAGAACTGCTCACTGTTCATGAAAGGGACATAGCCAGAAATCCAGCTGCAGCTGGGCTACAAGAACAAACTGCTGTCTGGCTGAGTGGGTGTTGGACGGTAGCTGTGAAGACAAGAGAATGCACCCAAAGATTCCATGCTTGTGGTTGGACTGCCACCTGATAAAGTAGGTAGTTGACTCTACATGCAAAAAATGTTTGAGAGCACCCAACAGAGTAGAGGACAAAAGCAGACAAATGGCTGTGGGGT
>NW_028090281.1:0-538 GCF_014824575.4 Sturnira hondurensis
GTTGGATAAAGAGATAATACCTGAGTAAAAGATAGGGAACACTCAAATAGGTAAGGGAAGTAAGTAGCTTTTTAAAAAAAATTGAATGCAAAATATACATTTTCTAAGCTGGCCGCTCTGCTCACAGCCAAGATCTATTCATTTTCTATTCTCTTCTGGCTAAACTTTAATGAAACTCCCTTTTGTTCCAGGATACACTGAATACTCAGGTGAGCCAGATTCTGCATAGAAACAAGAGGCACACAATACAGAACCCATGGCTGATCGGGGCACACAGATCACTCAATAACCAGATCACAGATCACTTTGAAAAATTCTATCTTGATACGTATTTTAAAAAGTAAGTACATTGGACGTAGGGCAACAAAACTTAAAGGAAAGTGCCCTGGCTGGTGTAGCTCAGTGGACTCAGTGTGGGCTGTGAACCAAAGGGTCGCTGGTTCAATTCCCAGTCAGGGCACATGCCTAAGTTGCAGGCCATGTCCTCAGTGGGGGCCATGTGAGAAGCAACCATACATTGATGTTTCTCTCCCTCTCT
>NW_028090282.1:0-517 GCF_014824575.4 Sturnira hondurensis
ATAATGCTTCAGGTTGAAGAGTGTAGTTGAAGTCTGAGTGTCTAATAAAGACTATGGAAAGACCATCTGCTACAGCATTCTTCTTGAGCTTGCTCTGGGCTGGGGACACACTACTGAGGTGCCACACCACACCAGTTGGGCAAGTTCTTTGAGCTTTTCTCCTTTCATTAATTTCAAGCTCCTTGATGGCAGAGACCCCATCCTTTGTATCTATATCTTCTATAGAGATTTACCAAAATCAAAAGAATGCATGCCTTAAAATTTCTTTGAAAAGTTTTCATTTTTTCAATGGTTCATCCAAATCGACACCCCCAGCTCCTACCCCCCTACCAAAATGCTTCTAAATTCTCATGCATCTGGCAGTAGCTCCAGAATCAGACTCCGAAATAGCAAGGTGTTTCAGCATCAGAGGGGGACACCCAACTATTCTTTCTATCCCAAGCTTCAGTGAAGACCTCTCAACCGAGATGTCTTTTCCTGACCAAAACCTTAAGAAAGGTAATGCTAACCAAAATTA
>NW_028090283.1:0-514 GCF_014824575.4 Sturnira hondurensis
CAGCCCGGAGCCAGTCGGGGTGGGGGGCAGACTGACCAAGGTCGCACATTCGCGCACAGTAAGACAGACCACGCAGACCCCAGGGGGCGAACCCAGTGGTGGAGGGCTGACAGCGGTGGCACACTCGAGTGCAGTGGAACGAAACGCGAGGGCCTGGTGACGGTGGTGGCTGCGGTGCCAGTGGGGGTCGCAGCAGCAGGCGGCAGAGGGAAGCCATTGTCCCTCTTTGACCCCGCCCCCACATACAACATCACAACCCAGCGACTTAGTTGCCCTGCTCTAGTGAACACTTTAGGGCTCCAATCCTGCTACGGAACAGGCACAAACAGCCCAAAAGATGGCGCAAGAAGAACTCAAAGTCCCTGAGCCTATAACTCTAAGTGACCAACAGATTGCCAGCCTCTCAGAAGCCCAATTTAAGACACTATTTATCAGGATGCTCACAGAATTGGTAGAGTATAGTCACAAACTAGAGAAACATATGAACGCTAAACTAATTGAAATGAAGGGAGAT
>NW_028090284.1:0-774 GCF_014824575.4 Sturnira hondurensis
CTGTCCATCTTATCCATCAACCCCAGGAAGGGACTCAGGACGGCACATCTCGGTGGAAGCCAGTGAGGTCAGAGAATGGAGGCTTGGAGAGAAGCAGGGGCAGCGTGGGGACGGGGAAGGGGAACCCCCAAGAACAGCCCAGCAGCCTGGGGAGGCTGAAGGGCAGGGACACCTCCCTGGTGGCCACCCAGCAGGTGGCCCGAGGTCCAGGCTCAGTGCTAGAGGTGGGGACACAACTGGAGGGCATGCAGCCAGCAGGGATGGGCACAGTTCTGTGCTCACGGTGTTCGATCCTCTGGGTGAGGCGACCGGTGGTAAATAAGAAACCACTGGAAACTGCACCTAAAACCTTTATGGCAGCAACCGTGACACATAGGATGATGGGACAGAGTGGGGGCGGGGGGGGGGGCAGCTGTCCTGAGGAAGGGCCTGCGGAGCTAAGCGGGGGGAGGAGAGGGCAGGTGTGTTCCAGAAGCCAGCACAGCCACAGGGGTTTTGGGGATGTGTGACCCCCTGTGTGGTGTCCCGGAGCCTCTGAGTGTGGCTCCCAATATATGAATGGGCCAAGGGCAAGCAGCACGCTGTTCCCTTAGGGTGGCTTCGGACAAATCCCACCACTTGCCTTCCTGGAAAGCCCCTACAAAGCGACTTGGAAGTCACACCTCTGCAAGCGTGGCCAGACGGGGCCCCTGGCCCTGCCCCGCCTCTACTGCCTGCCCCCCGTCCCAGGTTCCATTCCCCAGGGCACTCGGATGCCTTGGGTTGGAGCGTCAC
>NW_028090285.1:0-915 GCF_014824575.4 Sturnira hondurensis
TTTCTCTCCCTCTCTCCTTCCCCTCTAAAGATAAATAAATAAATAAAATCTCTAAAAAAAAACAAAAAACTTCCATCACCCAAAAGCCCGGGACCAGATGGTTTCACAGGAGAATTCTACAAAGCTTTTAAGGAAGAGCTAATCCCTATTCTTCACAGACTACTCCAAAAAATCCAAAATGATGGGAAACTCCCAAACTCTTTTTATGAAGCGAGCATTATCCTAATTCCAAAACCAGCTAGAGACACAACAAAGAAAGAAAACTTTAGCCCAATATCCCTGATGAACATAGATGCTAAAATCCTCAACAAAATATTGGCAAATCGCATCCAACAATACATCAAAAAGATCATACACCACAACCAAGTGGGATTCATCCCAGGGATGCAAGGATGGTTCAATATCCACAAATCAGTAAATGTAATACACAACATAAACAAAAGCATTAACAAAAACCAATGGTCATATCAATAGATGCGAAAAAAGCTTTTGATAAGGTACAACACCCACTTATGATAAACGTACTCAGCAAAGTGGGAATAGAGGGAGCATTCCTCAATATAATAAAGGCCATATATAAAAGACCTACAGCCAACATCATACTCAATGGGCAAAAACTGAAAGCTTTTCCACTAAGATCAGGAACAAGACAAGGTTGTCCACTTTCACCACTTCTATTTAATATAGTATTGGAAACTTTGGCCTCAGGGATTAGACAAGAAAAGGAAATAGAAGGCATCCAAATCAGAAAGGAGGAAACAAAACTGGCATTGTTTGCAGATGACATGATAGTGTACATGGAAAATCCTATAGAGTCTACCAAAAAAACTGCTCAAACTAATAAATGAATTTGGCAAAACAGTGGGCTACAAAGTCAATATCCAGAAATCAAAGGCATTTCTGTATACTGACAAT
>NW_028090286.1:0-560 GCF_014824575.4 Sturnira hondurensis
CACCAATGAAGGCAGGCATGATCCACACATTTGAGGTCTGAATAGAATAAAAAGGCAGAAACATGTATATACTGTCTTTGTCTAAGCTTGACATCATTTTTTTTCTGCTCTCTGATATTAATGCTCCTTGTTTTCAGGTCTTTAGTCTCAGACAATATTTCTCTAGATATTTTCTTACATTTCACCGCTATCATTGAATATTGTCACGTGATAACACCGTCACCATCTCTCTAAACATCTGTGATAATAAAGTGATCCTTATCTCATGAAACCTCTTTTCTGCCTTGCTTCCCCAGAGACTGATATAGAGAATAGATAATATACATTTGTATATCCTGACTTTGCACTATAAACCATTCTTTTTATGCATATCTAGTCAATAAATGAACATACAAAGGCGTGAATGACCAAAAGCATATACTTGATGCAGCATATACCTGTTACACTACTTTTCTATAGCATGTACTTAACAAATAAATAGTATTTCTAGACCTTAAAAAACTTGAGCCCATGCATATTTGTTTACTTGCAATAATCATGAGATTTCATCACTATCAAAC
>NW_028090287.1:0-1033 GCF_014824575.4 Sturnira hondurensis
AATGATGCAGGATACCTTCTAGGTGAAAACCACTTCTGCCAGGTTTCATGTTGGATGACAGTGAGATCTCTCCTGTGTATTGTGGAAAAATATGCCTGTCCTTTTCTTTTATCATCAGCCATTCTTAACCTTCAAGGACGTGTCAGTAGATTTTTCTCAAGAGGAGTGGGAGTGTCTAGACGCAGGTCAGTGGAAATTGTACTCGAATGTGAAGTTGGAGAACTACAGCAACCTGGTCTCCCTGGGTGAGAATGATTTCCTTCGGAGTTTCTCCTCCACCCCAGGATTTCTTTTTATTTCACATCTTTTGGGGACTCTCCTTTGTATGGTAGACTTTCAGATTGATGCTCACAAGGGAGGATTTGGAGGTTATCTCATAGACAAAATAAAGGCTTTGAAAACTGTAGTCCTTTGCAGCTCATTATCTGAAATATTTACATGTTGTTAGAATGATTAAGGCACTATGAGGAGACAGGATTTTGGAAAATGATCTTCTAGAATATTTTAAATTTCCCACAGCCCTTTTTCCTGAGCTCAAAATGGATTGGAAATGGAGACATTATTAAAATAATAATTATTATTTTGTACATAGGTCTTGTTGTTTCTAAGTCAGTCCTGGTCACATTTTTGGAGCAAATGATGGACCTCTGGTATATTTGCCGAAAAATGTCAATATCGGTTCACCCAGGTAGGTGGAAATGGAGATGCAGGTGTCACAGATGAGACACCCAGTGGTGACAGGAAGCCAGATTTTCAGGCATGCTATGAGAAGCTGTGCTTCAGGGGAAAGGATTGTGAAGAGGCAGATTTGTATGTGTTGCTGTCAGAGAGGGCCAGCTGGTGTCCAACAGTCTGTCATGCTCCTTCATGTTTTCAGAATTCTATTTACACTGCAGTGACCTGTATTATTCTGTTAGCAGTTTCAACCAAAGCCCCCTCTCTCCCTTTATTTTATTTTTGTTGAAGTACAGTTTTCTGTCTTATATTCCCACCACTGAACCCCCATGCTCCCCACCTCCCTCCCATTTCCGCC
>NW_028090288.1:0-739 GCF_014824575.4 Sturnira hondurensis
GCTTCTCCGAGGACGGCATGTCTGTGCTAACATCTGAGGGTGGGTGTTACGGGTCCCCCCGCAAAAGTCAAGTCTTAAACCCAAGAATCTCAGAATGTGACCTTATTTGAGAACAGGGTCCTTACAAAGGTAACCAAGGTAAAATAAAGCCACCGTGGTGGGCCCCAATCCCAAGTGACTGGCGGTGTTGTGAAAAGGAGAATGTGGACAGGGACGTGCGCATTCTAAGGGGGGAAGAGTGAAGGGGGAAAGGCCACATGAAGATGAAGGCCGAGACTGGGGTAACGTGTTTATAGGCCGAGAAACCCCAGAGAGCCGGCGAATCGGCAGAAGCCGGGAGAGAAGTGTGCAACAGACTGTCCTTCACGGCCTTCAGAAGAAACCAGCCCTGCAGACACTTCGGTCTCAGACTTCTCATCTCCAGACTGTGAGACAGCAGCTTCTGTTGCTGAGCCACTCAGTCTGTGGCACTTTGTCTCAGAAGCCCTAGCACACCAATACGGTGGGGGCAGGAGTGAGCCAGTAGGGGCGGGGGGCACCCAGGCAGAGGGAACAGCACCCAGGGAGGGTGGTCAGAGCAGCTGCCAAGGTGGAGGAGCATAACAGGGTGGGCAGGGTCTGGCCCTCTGGCCACCCTGAAAAGTGGAGGCTTTGCAGGATCTCACAGGGTTGAAGTGAGAATGAGAGGCACAGCGCATACATTCACTGACGGAGAACCCAGACTGCCAGGCGGGCTACA
>NW_028090289.1:0-3165 GCF_014824575.4 Sturnira hondurensis
AAAAATGAGGAGAAACCACAGACTGTCCCCGCAGCCAGAAACAAAGTCAAATGGACTCAGGTGCAGGAACGTGGGCCAACCAACAGGGGGCCTCGGACCAGAACAAGCACAGAGAGGCAGTCGATGTGGACAAAGACGGGTGTGAGGATTCTATTAAATCTTCTTTTTTTCTTTTTTAAATATATTTTATTGATTATGCCATTACAGTTGTCCCATATGTCCCCTCATTCCCCTCCACCCTGCACACCCCTCCCACCCACATTATCCCCTTTAGTTCATGTCCATGTGTCTTAAGTTGTTTAGCTTCTACATTTCCCATACTATTCTTACCATCCCCTGTGTATTCTCTACCTACTGTCTATGCTACTTGTTCTCTGTACCTTCTCCCCCCCTTCTCCTCCTCCCACCCCCCTGTTGCTAACCCTCCATGTGTTCTTCATTTCTATGGTTCCACTCCTGATGTAGCTGTCCTCTTAGTTTGCTTTTGTTTTAGGTGTGGTTGTTAATAACTGTGAGTTTTCTGTCCTTTCCCTGTTCATATTTTTTATCTTCTTTTTCTTAGATAAGTCCCTTTAACATTTCATATAATAAGGGCTTGGTGGTGATGAACTCCTTGAACTTGACCTTATCTGAGAAGCACTTTATGTGCCTTTCCATTCTAAATGAAAGCTTTGCTGGATAGAGCAATCTTGGTTGTAGGTCTTTGGACTTCATGAGTCAGAATACTTCTTTCCAGCCCCTTCTTTCCTGTCTTTTGAGAAATCAGCTGACAGTCTGATGGGAACTCCTTTGTAGGTGACTTATCTTTGTAGGTCCCCTTATCTCTTGCTGCTTCCAGAATTCGCTCCTTCATTTTTATCTTGGCTAATGTAATGATGATATGGCTTGCTGTGTTCTTCCTTGGGTCCACCTTCTTTGGGACTCTCTGAGATTCCTGGATTTCCTGGAAGTCTATTTCCTTTGCCAGATTGGGGAAGTTCTCCCTCATTATTTGTTCAAATAAGTGTTCCACTCGTGGCTGTTTCTTTCCCCCCTTCTGGTACCCCTATAATTTGGACATTGGAACATTTAAAGATGTCCTGGAGGTTCCTCAGCATCTCATCATGTTTTTGAATTCTTGTTTCTTCATTCTTTTCTGTTTGGTGGTTTCTTTCTTCCTTCTGGTCCACTCCATTGATTTGAGTCCCAGTTTTCTTTCCCTCACTATTGGTTCCCTGTGCATTTTGCTTCATTTCACTTAGTGTAGCCTTCATTTTTTCATCTATTTCGAGACCAAACTGAATCAGTTCTGTGAGCATCCTGATCACCAGTGCTTTGAACTATGCATCTGATAGGGTGGCTACCTCTTTGTCGCTTAGTTGTATTTGCTGTGGAGCTTTGATCTGTTCTTCCCTTTGGGCTATTTTTTTTTTGTTTTATTATGCCTGTTACGTATCAGGGGTGGAGCCTTAGGTGTTCACAAGGGCAGGGCAACCCACACTGCTGGGTTGTGATGCTGTATTTGGGAGGCCAAGTCAGAGAGGGAAAAATGGCCCCTTGTCCACTCTCTGTCCTATCTGAGTCCCCTCCACCACTTCCCCCAAGCAAACTGAAACTTTCTGGTGCTCATCCCATGGGGGGGGGGGGTCTTGTGTGCGTTCTAGGACCCTGTGGGTCTCTCCAATGAACTCTCCTGTGAGCCCAGGAGTCTTTCCCTGCACCTCAACCCCCACAGGTGTTTTCAATCTATGTTTTGAGCCTCTATTTTCTGGCCTTGGGACCCTGGGTTGCGCAGTCTCTCTCAGTTTTGCCTGGTTCATCTGTGTTCCAATGTGGGACCGCCCACTCACCCGGCCGCCTTGTGCCAGAGTGCCTTCACGATCACCATCTCGCTGGGCCTGCCCGTTGCCAGCCTGAGCCAGGGGTCTGTTCACTTTTTGTCTAGCAATCCCTTTCCACCCGGCAGCCGGACTCTGCCCTTCCTACCAGTCTGCACGAGTGTGTCTGTCTTTTAACCCCTTGGTTGTCCGACTTCCATACAGTTCAATTTTCTGTCAGTTCTAATTGTTGTTTTGTTTCTCAATTGTTATTGTCCTTATTTTGGTTGTGTGAGGAACTGTGTGTCTACCTACACCTCCATCTTGGCCGGAAGTCTCTATTTAATCTTCTTCTGTGAGGAGCCCGAGGTGCGTGATGAAGACACGGTGTGAGACTATGTGTATAAATTGTACAGCTGCTTTTTGTACTTTTGGGGGTTCAGGGTCATGTACAGCAGGAGAAATCCAGCACCATTCCAGTCTCCATCTCTTGTGTGGGTTGCCTTCGTGGATACGCGGTGACCTTTTGGTATCCCACCTCCCCGAGCCACACCAGGCCGTGCCTGTTTCTTTTGCTGTTGTTGTTGTTGGTTTGTTTTCCTCATTTTTCCCCCAAGATGGCACCGATGAACAAGGAGGCGAGGGAGTGTCTAGACAATTCCCACATCCTCCCTCAACGCTCATTCTGCCCCCTTGGCAGCCCCGCCCCCTGGCAGCCCCGCCCCCTGGCAGCCCCGCCCCTGGCAGCCCCGCCCCCTGGGCAGCCCCGCACCACCGCAAACCTTAGCTTCCTGTCTTTACTGAGCATGAAAGCAAACGGAGAGCAGTCAGCACGTCTTTATACCTGTCATTCCTCCAGTTCCTGCATTATTTCTTAACACAATAAATATTTCTGATTAAAAGTGACCCAAAAGCTCACAGTTATTCATGGTCACGGGGCGGGTTTGGGGAAGGGGAACTGATGGGCGGGGTCCACTTTTCTCCCCTTTTGCTTGAGGACAGCCCCTGGCTGCTTCCTTTTTCTTCTCGGCATCCATCCTCTTGGGGAGGGAGTCTGGAGGCCGAGCTCCAACACAGTTCCTACGGGAATGAAGCAGCATTGGGAGTTCAAGCTGTCCTGAGGCGTGTGGTCTCTGTTTTCCAAAGAGATGTTGGTTCTCCCATTGCATTGCACCCAACACTGCCTTTATGGGAACGTCAGGAGGGAAGTGGCTTTGACGTCACACCCCATGTGGTGTCCTGGAGCTGGGGACGGCCTGGGCTGGGTTCCCTGTGGCAGGAGAGAAACGTGACGGCCCTGTGGCCTCTCCTCTCACTCGTGGGAAACAGGTAAAACGTGTCTCCTAGACCTTCCTTCCCCCCGTTGGAA
>NW_028090290.1:0-1717 GCF_014824575.4 Sturnira hondurensis
AGAAACTTTGGGTGATACCAGGCCTCATTCTCCAATGGCCTCTGTATCTGCTTCAGTTCCCTCAGCTGCCCACTGACATACAATGTCCTACCCATTTTTAATGGCATCTTTACAGTGACAGAAATGGTCATTAAGTCTTGGGGCCCTAACGTGGATCAGAAGTAGTAGAGTCATGCACTGAGCAAGACCCAGGAACCATGGATTTGGCCACTTCCCAACACTGTGTTGGGCCAAAGAGTTGTTGGGTTAGAGCACATGATAAAAGTGACTTGTAAGAGGTAACACAGTAGACAAACCTCAGCTATCACCATCGCAGTATTGTTGTCATCATCGTCCCCTTCCAGAAATGCCCGTCCAGCAGTGTGACCTCGTCCTCACAATGGCTGTGAGAGACATGATGAGTGTTAGTATAGGAAGGAGTGTTCGGTTTCGAAACAACCCCAAAGCCCACAGAAGGAAGAATGGATACATAAAGGGTGATATCTTTACAAAATGCAAGATGTTACAGCAACAAAAATGAATGAGCCACGTGTGACAACACAGGTGAATCTTAGCAACACAATGAACGGAAAAAAGTAAGTCGTTAAAGACTCTATACAATACCTGTTACCTCAACTTCAAAATAATAACTAATATATATATATATATAAAGCATACAGATATAGGTGATACAACTGCAAAATAAAGAAAGGAACCATAAGCACATGCTTTAGGATAATGGTTGCCACTGGCAGAGGTGGGGAGTGGTGAGGGAGGGGGCCAGGCTAGGCGAGGAACACATAGACATGTGGGTCGGATTGTTTTAGGTTTGGAGTGTATGGTGAACAAAATGCATGTATGCATGGGTGAATAAATAAGCAGGCATGCATGGAACAATGTTGGCATTGAGTCCTAAGCAAAGATTGTGATTAGTCCAAGTCAAGTTACCAGAGTCCAAAAAATATTTGTTTTTCATTTAAAGAGAAGTCTGACATCGCCTGGATATTTAGCACTGGATGCCCAAGTTGATATTCTAGAAAGACAATAACTTTTTTCTACAAGTGTTGGAGGTTCTCCGTATAGCCCACTGTGCCCAGAAGCACCCTGTCGTACACACTTTGGGGAGAGGTGAGTTCCAGTCTCTCGCACCTCCTGTGGCAGGTGTGCGGAAGGACGTATAATGTATGTACACCACAGGGGCAGGATCGACATCTGTAACCAGCACTGGACGATGATGACGAGTGCTTCCAGAAACATTCTTGTACATGGCTTTGGTGGACGTGCGTATACACTTCCTTTGGCTCCATATCTACTAGAGAAACTGCCGGGCAGTAGACTGTGTGCGTGCTCCACTGTGACGGATAATGTCAGTGTCCTGAAGAGGTTGCCCCGATCGGCGCTCTCACCGCAGTTCGGAGAGCTGTTTCTCCACATCCTCACCGGTATGGAGTGTTGTCAGTCACTCAGATTTTCACTGTCGTGTGGGGTGTGCGTTGTATCTCACTGCAGCTTTATTTGGTGTTTATTTGAAAGATGAATGAGGTTGAGCGTCTTTTTATATATTTATTGGTCAATTGGTTATTTTTCTCCATGAAGTATTTAAGTCTTTTTTTAATATATTTTATTGATTATACCATTACAGTTGTTCTATTCCCCCCCTTCATTCCCCTCCACCCACACACTCTCTCCCCCACCATTCTCCCCCTCTTAGTTTATAACCACGTGTCTCAAGTTCTTT
>NW_028090291.1:0-709 GCF_014824575.4 Sturnira hondurensis
AGAATCTCAGAAGAGGGTTAGTCTATGTTTTATAGACTATAAGGCCTTGGACTATGTGGAACACAAAAAGATCTGGGCTTCTCTGAAAGAAATGGGTGCCCCTCAGCACATGGGTGTCCTGATGCGTAACCTGTGCTGTGGACAGGAAGCCACTGTTGGGACAGAATACGGACAGGAGGCGGACTTCCGCCAAGATGGAGGCATAGGAGGAAACACTGTGCCTTCTCCCACAACCAAGTTTGAACACAACAAAGGTTTGGAGAACTAGGACACACCCAAAGACCAGAAAACAGAATTATACAAAAGTCCGACAACTACGAACCGTTCCACGGGATGGTAAGAGAGGCAGAGCCAGCAGCGGAGCTGGGACGGGCAGGACAGATCCCCCGACCTAGGCGCGCAGGCAGCCCGGAACCAGTCGGGGTGTGGGGCAGACTGACCTCGGTCGCACATTCGCGCACAGTGAGACGGACCACACAGGCCCCAGGGGGCAAACCCAGTGGTGGAGGGCTGACGGTGGTGGCACACTCGTGTGCAGTGGAACGAAACTCGAGGGCCTGGTGACGGTGGTGGCTGCGGCACTGGTGGGGGCTGCGGCAGGCGGCAGATGGCAGACGGGAAGCCATTGGCCCTCTTTGACCCCACCCCCACATACAACGTCACAACCCAGGGACTTAGTTGCCCTGTTCTAGTGAACACTTTAGGGCTC
>NW_028090292.1:0-515 GCF_014824575.4 Sturnira hondurensis
TTATGGTGTAAGTAGAAATGTCAAAAGTTCCCATGATTTTCCTTTGCTTATGGCTTAAATAAAAATTCTTTGGTTGACATTCAAGATCCTTGAAGAACTCAGCAAGATCTCCAGCTATTCTGACCTAAGCTCTTTTCTTTTTGTTTCCTTTTGTATGGGCATTCTATCCTCTGCTACAATTTGTGAAAATGTAATATGCCCACTAACTTATATCTGATTCTTCCAATATAAAATATTAGCTAATTTAAAAAGTCAATAGCTTATTTGCCTTTAAACAAGTTTACATTTTGCCTTATAATATATCTCTATACCTGCGTCCCCCTAGCCCTGTTCAACTAGACTGTAATTTCTCCACAAACAATTCTATACGTTTACTTCTTATGTTTCACACATATAGCAGGTTTGTGAGTTAAGCTGGCATTTGTTGAATTAACTTGAATTTGTTAACTGATTTGGAACTGACACATTTAAAGACTATGTAAGCTTGAAAACCTGACCGAGGTGGGGGTGAGGGA
>NW_028090293.1:0-687 GCF_014824575.4 Sturnira hondurensis
CACTTTGTTTAGTGTTTCTTTCTCTTGAGTTTTGTCCTGCCTTTTCATGGACCATGTTTCTTCATCTCCTCATTTTGGCAATCTCCCTGTGTCTGTTTCTATGTATTAGGTAGATCTTGTAGGTCTTCCAAGCTTGGCAGAGTGAGCTTATATAGCAAGTGTTCTGTGGGGCCCACTGGTACCATCTACTGGTCACCCGAGCCAGGTGTCCCAGGGGTGTCCCCGGTGTGGGTTGTCCATGCCTTCCTGTGGTAGTCAGGCTCTGATTGCTGTTGGTCCATCAGTGGGCAGGAGGGGCCCTTGGGCTCACTGGCCATCTGACACCAGTGGCTCTGCTGTTTCTTGGGGGCTGATGCTGACTCCACAGAGCAGGAGTCACTGTAGCCAAGTCTGCCCTTTGGCTGTCATTTGTGGAACTGAGTGGTACTCTGATGTGACATCAGGTCAGCAAATGAGCATATTGGGTCTGGAGCCTCTTGGTAAGGACTCTGTTTCAAGCCAAGATCAGCCTCCGCTTATACTGGCCTTGGAACCACTAGGTAGGAGCTACAAAGTGATATGCAGTTTGTTTCTGCTTGTTCTGGGCTTAGAGGTGCTTGGGAGAGGCTATTCTGTATCCAAGACTGGCTGCCACCTGTCCTGGGCTTGTGGCCTTATAGTTGAAGCTATGTTCCAGGCCAGGAGTGG
>NW_028090294.1:0-553 GCF_014824575.4 Sturnira hondurensis
ATCCATGATGTTGCAAAGGGTAGGAGCTCCTTCTTCCTTTCTGCAGCATTGAGTTCCATTGTGTAAATGTACCATAGCTTTTTGATCCAGTCATTCACCGATGAGCATCTAGGTTGCTTCCAACTCTTGCCTATTGTAAATTGTGCTGCTATGAACTTTCGGTTCATAGGTACTTCTGGATTGGCGTTTAAGGATTCTTAGGATATACTCTTAACAATGGAATTGCTGGGTCAAAAGGCACGTTCACTTTTAGTTTTCTTAGAAAATTCCATAGATTTAATGCTCTCCTTTTCCATCCTGAAATTTTTAAGGACTTTTCAGCAAGGAACCCTGCATTTTAACTTGACACCAACTTTTTCTGCTTTGGCCCCTGGAAACGACCTGGGCTGGAAAATATAGCTTGACCCTATTGGGAGGTGCAATTTTTAATATGATAACCAGAGGAAGGCATCAATGCAAGGTAACCAGGAGAAAAAGTAAAGGGATAGGAGGAGTTTGGGATTTTTCTGCTTTGTGTCACGACAAGTGTCTAATGAACAGAACTACTCCACCC
>NW_028090295.1:0-659 GCF_014824575.4 Sturnira hondurensis
TGGACCCTGGAGAACTGAAGTTTTGACGGGGACCTGCGGGTGGGCGGAGGTGCCTGGTACCGTGAGAGACTCGAAGAGGGTTTGGGGAAAAGGGCGATGGGGTGGGAGACGGGACACGGGGCCGCGCGCTCACTCAGATTTGGGGGCTCCCTCTCCCCGGTGGGAAGGAAAGGAGAGCGGAGTGGACCGGCCTCACTGCGAATGATGACGCGCACCCGGCCTCTGGCCTCTCACAGGCGTGCGGGGCGCAAGGCTGTCCCGGTGTTCGCGGAACCCGCTGAGGGTTCGCCAAGATGCGCTCGCAAAGGCTGCCCAGCTCACCCCTCTCTTTCCTGGTTATAAAAAGAAGAAAAAACGGGAAAATCGGCGCTCGGGGAGTGTGGTCGAGGAGCGAAGGACTTTTCCCATTTTCCACGGTGCGAGAACAGGGAGAAGGTCTCTCTGCGCTGGACCCCAGCCGCTGTCGCAGAGGCTCCGGATCCCTGAGTCAGGCCCCGGCGCGCGCGGGCGGCCTCTGGGCAGCAGGCTCATTACACGTGCGCTTTTCTCTCCAGACCTTTTTCCAGCTGTTTAGGTGCCAGTAAGGAGGGGCCAGCATTTATACATGAGAGATTTCCCCGGTGAGACAAGTGTCCCTGTCCGAGTGGATGCCGCCCCAG
>NW_028090296.1:0-979 GCF_014824575.4 Sturnira hondurensis
CTTTCAGTAAGTGCCCCACAACCCAGGTGAACCGGATGATGCTCCAACCTACAGAGCGCGGCCACAGCCCTCACTGCCTCTCACAGGCCTACTGAGCTGCCTTGAGAAGGAATGCCTGGGAATGACCAGCCCACCAGGTAGCCCTGGGATCAGCTGTTCTAGCTGATTCTGTTTAGTTCAAGTGGAAAAAGTACAAGTGAAACCAACTGGGGGAGGATACTTCTTTGTAAGAAACATGAACAATCTGCTGGGTTTCTTCCAGTAGGTGCTCTGACCACAGCACTCTACAACCTCAACTTCATTTCCTTTCAATTCAGAAAGGAGTTGAGGACTTCTGTCAAGATGGAGGCATAGGTGGAAACACTGTGCCTTCTCCCACAACCAAGTTTGAATACAACAAAGGTTTGGAGAACAAAGACACAGCAACAAAACAGAAAATTGAATTATACAGAAGTCTGACTACAACTAACCGTTCAACCCAGATGGTAAGAGGGGCGGAGCCAGCAGCGGAGCAGGGTCGGGCAGGAAAGATCCCCCGACCTAGTCGTGCAAGTGGCCCGGACCCAGTCAGGGTGTGGGGCAGACTGTCCTCGGTCGCACATTCGCGCACAGTGAGACGGACCACGCAGGCCCCAGGGGGCGAGGGCTGAGAGCGGTGGCACACTCGTGTGCAGTGGGATGAAACACGTGGGCCCGGTGGCGGTGGCAGCTGCGGCACCTGTGGCTACGGCTGCGGGAGGCGGCAGACGGGACGCCATTGCTCCTCTCTGACCCCGCCCCCACATACAGCATCACAACCCAGTGACTTAGTTGCCCTGCTCCCTTGAACACCTAGGGCTCTGATCCTGCTACGTAACAGGCACGAACAGCCAAAAAGATGGCGCAAGAAGAACTCAAAGTCCCAGAGCCGATAACTCTCAGCGACCGAGAAATTGTCAGCCTCTCAGAAGCACAATTCAAGACACTGTTTATCAGGATG
>NW_028090297.1:0-580 GCF_014824575.4 Sturnira hondurensis
ACATTTTTTGTAAAGGGAAGACCTTTCTAAGCATGGCATAAAACCCATAACCCGTAATAGAAAAGATTAATAAAGTTGACTCTATACATTTTAAAGCTTCTAAATTTTAAAATAGCTATTAAAATTAAAAACAAACATATGCTTTGACCTATCAACTACATTTCTAGGAATTTATCCTCTAATTGTACTAAAAAATGTGAAAAAAAACAAAAAAGAAAAAGAAAGAAGTGACTCATATGTGTACAGATGTTCATTGCAAAATTACGTACAATAGAAAGAAAAAAGAAAAGCCAGCCACCTAAACATTCATCAGCAGACAACTTGTTAAGTAAAATACAGTACAAGCCTAGGATGAACCACATGTAGCTATTAAAAAGAACGCAGTTTAAGTCCTCAAATACTGTAATGGAAAGCAATCCAAAATGCTATTAATTAAAAAAAACAAAAATGTAAATCACAGAATGGTTATCATATACACTCATTATAACAATTTCTTTCTAGTGCTTACTTCTATGGTTTTATTTTTTTAATGTTTAAATCTTTGCTCCATCTGCAATTTAATTTAATATAAGGAGTGAAA
>NW_028090298.1:0-744 GCF_014824575.4 Sturnira hondurensis
AACCAGGGCTCCAGAAAAGGCGGGGGCATAGTGTGCTGGAGATGCCTGAGGACAGAGGGGCAGGAAAGTCTGGGGGAGAGAACTGAGAGAGTAGCCACTGGGATCCAGGTGCTGGTTCATGCCCCACACAGGCAGCAGCCTTTGTGCTCAAGCAGAGTGCTCTGCTCCCAGCTACAGTAGCCTGAGGGGAAACGATAGCCCTAAATCTAGGAGGCTCTCTGCCCTGGCCCTTCGATATTAAGCTTGACTGCTCAGTCCTAGATACCAAATGAATAACCAAAGGAGTTACCAGAGACAGCACATCACTGGCAAGGCTGGGGCACATTGGACTAGAGAAACTTGATGAGAGACTGGGAATGGAAGCTTTGGAGAGAGAACTGAGAAAGTAGCCACCAGACTCCTGTGCTCAGCAAACACCCATATGCAGGAACCACAGTGCTCAGGCAGACCAACAGCCTGAGGAAAAACAACAGCCTGCACAGCAAGAGAAATTTCACCCTACCCTAAGGTGCTTCAAGATGGCTTCTGAGTGCAGAGTAACCAGATGAACAATTGAAGGAGAGAGCCGGTGACAACAGATCGCTGACAGTATGGAGCAGGCTGCCTCAAGTCAAATGGGGCTGGTCAAATGGGGTCGAGATCTGAGATGACCAGAGGCAAATACTGAAAGAAAAAGCAGTGGTAAATACAACGGGCAACTGACATCAAAGAAATTGGGGTGTCTTTGAGGATTTGCGATATTTT
>NW_028090299.1:0-1033 GCF_014824575.4 Sturnira hondurensis
ATTTATGAACACATTCATAACTTTCAGAAAGTGTTTTTTCTCCAATGGAAATGCATTTACTTTTTCTTGTTGATTATTTTTGATTACTGCATTCCTTGAGTGTGCTCAAAAGTGAGCTGTCTCATTATCCAGTGCCCTTGACAACTTTAGGGAGGCTGGAGAAGAGGGAGGAAGAATGCTAAGCTCCACACGGCTTATTCTCAGGAGCAAAGCAGTCCCTGGGTCTCTATAAGGAAGATTCAGAGTGGTTAAATGTGGGGGCGACTTTTCCCACAAGTACCCCCATCCACCACGGATGAAGGTAAACACTTCCAAGACATGCTATGTTTGGGGAGGAGAGGTTGCTGATTCCTCCAGAGGGAAGGGCCTTGAGCCCCTTCTTTCAGGGGCTTTTATTGGGTTGTAATATACAGGAATGTAGAGCGGCAAGGATCAAACAGTAGATAACATTTCAAAGAAATCTGAGGGCTTAGTCTGAGTCAGAGTCTGCCAGGATGAAAGTTTTGCAGAAACATTTAGGGTGTCCTACTCAGACCCCTAACATATGAATGAAAGTACTCTTAGCAGAGCAGGTTTCACAGGATTTTCAGGAATTCTTTGTGATGTCAGATTTCCCCCCCAGGAACCACTCTGGCAAGGCAAGGAGCTGCAACCTTCCACATCAGGTATTCAGGCTTAAGGGGATTAGAGCCAGGAAACTCTCCTCCCAGAGGATATAGGGACGTAGTCTATGTCTCATAGCCCAGGGACATGGGTCTATTGCTCATTGTTTGTTGCAGCCCCATGAGTCCTTTCATGATGGCCTCCCAAGTGACCATGTCTGGCTTAGGTTGCTCCCCGCTGTGAGGAGACTTACCCATCGTGGACTTCTGACCATGCTTTTGGGGTAGGGAGGAAACTGAGGCAGCATTTACTACCAGAGACAAGCTTTGTCTCCTGAGGCTTGCATTCCAGAGGTCACTCACTCATCCTTAGGCACAGGGGGGTGGTAAAGTTACAATTCCAGAAACCAGGCAGAGGGGTCCACAACAAA
>NW_028090300.1:0-1715 GCF_014824575.4 Sturnira hondurensis
TGACTGCGCACGTCAGTGGGTATGTTTTCAGAGAGAGCAGTTCACTCAGTTGAGTCCCCACTGCATGAAACTTTGTCATAAAATGTAATAGTAGTTCCAGATCCTTGCCATCTGTGCCTTATTTTCCTGTCTGGTCTCAGGGAGAGAGGGTGGACCCCCTGAGCGCCCCTTCCCTTGTCTAAGGAAGTGCTTGCAGCTGGTTAGAGGACAGAGTCAGCCCCCCACCCCCAGGGGCTGTGTGCAGTCTGCCTGGGAGGGCGAAACACTTGTATTTCTAACAACCTATCAACTCAGAACCTGAGATGCATAGAGGAAGCATGAAACTTATATTGGCCCGATTCTTTATTTGGTGATATTTTATATTCATTTTACCACTTTAAATGTTTTTATTTGAATTCATTTCTTCATGGTCATGATGATCAGGTTATCACCTTTATATATGTTTTCACATAAGTGAGTTGTTCCCTCTACAACTATTCTGAATAGTGTAGAGAGCAGTTAAGTCCAATGATCCACTACAGCTACACTGCCCAGCTTTGCCCAACGGTGGTTTGGAGTCCTAATTCCTTGAATCTAAGAGACCAACCACGGTTAACTTGTGCAACGACTTTACAGACCACTAAGAGAAAAAGGCTGCTACTAAAATCATGCAGCAATGGTAGGAAGCCACCTAGGTATATGACAAAGAGGTGGATTTGAGAAAAGGAGGTAACTCTTAGAATTAAGTAAATGTAGGTATCTCTTATCCACTCCTTACTTTCAGCTCTTAATGTCTTTTCAATTCTCTTTACCTCCAGAAACTAACACAGAGCTTGGAGCCCTAATTATGTTAACTATTTAATTCTATCACATATATCTTATCTTCTTTTTTTCTTTTTTTTTAAAGATTTTATTTATTTATCTTTAGAGGGGAAGGGAAGGAGAGAGGGAGAGAAATATCAATGTATGGTTGCCTCTCATGTGTCCCCTGCTGGGAACTGGCCTGCAACCCAGGCATGTGCCCTGACTGGGAAGTGAACTGGGATACTCTGCATCTTATCTTCTGATAGTGAAGGAAATCAGAACTAGCCCTTCCCAAATTGCCACCTTGGACTGTTTTGAGCTGAAGTCATTCAAAGCCCAGCAGATTCACGAAAAACTCTGACCCCTGGCTCAGCTACCTAAAAGCATTAAAGAGCCTGGTTCAGGATACTTACCAGGTTCCCCTTTCTCTCTGAACAGCCTATCTCTAGGGCAGGGCAAACCCCTTACTGTCCAGAGGATCCTCACCTCCTCCTTGAAGCCCCAGGACCCTCACCCATTCCTTAGCTCAGGAAGGACCCTGAACCTCAGCCGCCTGACTAGGCCTTTGAGGAGCAAACCAGTCGAGAGAAACGACCTCTGGGAAAAGAAACAGAAAACGCCTTTGAACTCCCAGGGTCTCCCTGTGCCCAGGAAACCAGCACTCCACGAAGAGAACCCTCTCCCAGGGCTCAGCAGCCTCTCCTGCTCTCACAGCGCCGCCCCGCGGGCCCCGTAGGTCCTGCATTTGGGGGGCGGAAAGCAGGGCTAGAGCTCAGCCTGCCTAGGGGAGCCCGCTCCTGCCCGAGGCGCCCCAAAGGGCCCCAGCCTGGGGGACTGCAGAAGACGGTGGGGCCACGGAGACCCAGCCAGCTGGCAGCCATCCCCGGGGCTGCAAGGAGAAGTCCTTGGAGAAACTGGGAGCGAGGTGGGCT
>NW_028090301.1:0-1595 GCF_014824575.4 Sturnira hondurensis
AGTTCTTCACCTGACTCTAATTTCATAATAGTTCATTTTCTAACTGGTAGTTAAATGCTAAGTTTGTGTGCAGGTGTATGTGGAGGATTGGGGTTCTGTGGTTATGTAAATAACAATGGCAAATAAAAAATCATAAAGGAGATGTAACAAAACCAACATAGACTTTACAACTTGTTGAGAGATACATTAAAATCATATTCATTAAACCCTTTTGAAGTTTTATTAAATATTTGTAGTGCAGTGAACTATTATGAAGGAGCAGACAATTGTGAAAATCTGAGAGAAGTATCTGGTTCTTTATTATTTCTTTTGGAGGAGGGTGCCCAGTTCTTTTACTGTAATATTAAAAATCTTCGGGATGGTTTTACTAAATCTCTCTTATAAAAGACAGGCCAAAATTCCCATCATTGCTATTCATTCAATAATCATTTATTTTCCATGTTGTCTACCCTCTTGTTCAATGTTATCACTGTTGAATAATTTGTCTTAAGGCAACAATCTGTCATTAACCGAAGACAACTCCACCCTTTCAGACCTTTACAGGGAAGAGCTGTAGCACTACAAAATGTAATTTGCAAAATGACATCCTGGCATCCTTCATTTACTTCACACAATAAGTCACTTCTCTCACAGTAATAATGTCATCAACGCATTGTGGCAAAGGGCCGAGGGCATATCCCTTTAGCTAGATGAGGCCACTTGGCAAGTCTGCTGACAATTTCTGGCCATAGTGAGATTTATCCCAGTGAGCAACTAATTCTTCATTTGGCAAAATAAATATACTAAGACTGATTGGCTAGAATGCATTAAAAATAGTATAATTATCTACACAGATTTGTACAATAAGACAAAATTTTATTTTATTTTATTTTTATTTATTTTTTTAAAAGATTTTATTTATTTATTTATCTTTAGAGGGGAAGGAGAGAGGGAGAGAAACATCAATGTAGGGTTGCCTTTTGTGCGTCCCCTGCTGGGAGTTGGCCTGCAGGGAACTGGACTACAACCCAGGCATGTGCCCTGACTGGGAATTTAAAATTTTATTTTTAATAGTCTAAAGGAAGTACCATGATATGATCATATAAATATCAAATAAATGATTTCTTAAATAATTTATTCCCTAAATGAAACTTATAGAGTACCTTCTATAGCACTGCATTAAATACAAAAGGAGGATGTTAATAAATTAGTATGAGGCTGATTTCTTGTCTGTCAAGATTTATTTTAAGTTACTTAGCAAGGGTATTTACTTAGCAAGGATATTATTTAGGAAGGATCTTTAGCAAGAAATAAAAAATTCTATGAAATTATTCAATTATAGGTCAGTGAATATAAATATACATGCCATACAATTTAAAAATATATGCTTAATGCAGCATCTGGAAAAATCAAGTTATGAGATGGGAGATTGTGAGAGAAGACAATGAGAGAGAGACTGCTATTTGCTAAAGCCTGTAATCCAGTTATATCAGTTGAGAGAGAGAAAGAGAGAGAGAGAGATGAGAGATGGAAAGTTGAGAGTGAGAATAGTCAGGTAAGACTATTGGTCTATGAAGACATTATCAGTTCCACTCTAGTTGAAGGCATGAACAATC
>NW_028090302.1:0-730 GCF_014824575.4 Sturnira hondurensis
AAATTCTTCATTTTAACTAAATGTGTTAAACAGAAGGGTTAAGAAACAAAAAGGAAAGGTTTGCTTGTTTTTTCTCTTAAAAAGCTTTGAAAAGTCAGAATTAGCTGAGTAATTAAACTGAAGTCTCACACTAGGTAAACACATCTCCTCAAATTTTTATGTAGTGACTAAGGAAAGAAAAATTTAGCAAATTTACTTGTGGTTCAAAGAATATTAGAAAATTTCACTTTAAAAATGGATACTCTGACCCTCCATATACAATTAGGGATCAAAACTATTCTTAAAAAGTATGGATAAAATGATAAATGAAATAAGTCATTTGACAAATGTATGAGAAGAACATATCCAAAGCACGTCTTGGTATTTGGAAGAATGCAGTAGATAACAAAGAAAGGACCCATGAATACTACAGAGACAGAGGGTAAAACTGGCTAACTTCTCAAAAAAACTCAAAAGCTACACTGTACAGACATCAAAATAAACTCCAGTTCAATAAGCATGACAAGTAAACAAAGAACATCAGATAAACAGAAAAACATTCAGTTAAACATTCTGTCTGTGGGTAGGAAAGAACTATCAAAGCATAAAAGCAATGGAAAAAATTGTAAAGAAAATTATCAACAAATTTTCATATTTAACAATCTTAATGTTAAAAAAATTAAAAAGTAAATGAGAATCGTAAAGAATTTGACAAAAAATGAGAAAGGTTAATATTATTCCATGAAGAATA
>NW_028090303.1:0-650 GCF_014824575.4 Sturnira hondurensis
CCTCACCTTGGAAACAAAAAAATGAGAATGTTTTGTGTCGGGACACGCAGTCCATCCCAGGCCGACCAGCAGCTGTGGCTGATGCCGGGCCTCACTGCTGCCCACAGCAGTACTGACTGAGGCCATGGGGAGGCAGCCGGACAGTGGGGGGCCGTGGTGAGTGTTGCTGGTCTCAGACTGGCCTCCGGACGTGAGGGCCCAGAGGCGTGTTTGGCAGATAATAGGTTCAGCTTCGTGAGCTGTATTGTCATCCTGACGTTGTGACAGTGATGAGATTGCAGAGCGGCAGCAGCTGGAGTTGCCCGAGGTCGTAGATCGCCGAGGGTAAGTACCCCACCACAGCTTGTGCCGACAGGTGAGTTCAGGAATATAGGTGTTCGCGTCCCGGCTCTGCAGAGTCAGGCGGCGATTGCTGCTAGAACGAACAAGACACTGAACTTGTCCTGGGACCACGGGCAGGGTCTTCTAAGAAAGAGCCCCATTAAGGCAAATACCACTGGGTCTTGCCTTTAAGTGGAACCTAATCAACAAAACAAACAAGCAAAATGTAACCAGAGACACTGAAATAAAGAACAATCTGACAGTAACCAGAGGGGAGGTGGGAGGGGATAATGGGGGGGCAAGGACAGGTTTTCAGGAACAACTCTAAA
>NW_028090304.1:0-947 GCF_014824575.4 Sturnira hondurensis
TTCACTTCGCATTTCTGTTGTTAGGAGATGTAAGTCTGTCCGTCTGAACATGGCTGAGCTACACCAACACAGGCAGTCTGGTGGGGACCCTTTGGAGAAGAGAGGTCTAGAGAGACTCAGGAAAAACCTTAGGGCTTTTCTTCAGTCCTTCTGCATTTCCCACGTTCCACTAAGGTCAAAAAACCTTTATAAGTGGAAATGAAAAGATAAAACTCAGCACAAAAATGAAATCACCCTGTTTTCTCACCCAACCCTACCGAAGTCAGGGTGGTTAGAACTCACAGCTCCCCATTTCAACTAAAAAGTGCATCCCAATTTAGGATTTTATAAAAAAAATCTCTATTTCATATGCAGTAATTCTTCAGAAGAGGATATAATGCTGGTATTGTTTTAAAAGAAGTAATCAGTAATTATTCATCAGTAATGAATTAGGGAATAAGGACCAGGATACTTTGATTTCTAAATCATGATTGAATTTTTCATTGATTTCCTTTACTGATTGTAACATATGCGTAAGTACATTTAATAGATGTGTGATTCTATCTTTAAATACACGCCTATTAAAGAGGCAAGCACTTTATTTCTAGGTGCCAATCCTGAAAGTCCTCACTTGTATGACAAGCACGTCTTGTTCTGTAACACTTCCTTTTGCTGCCAAACAGAATAGACGCACTTTGTTTAAAGTATGCATAGTTTCAGACACGTACAATGTAATGGGAAGATTTATGTGGCAAAATTCACCTACAGGGAGCACACAATAACCATGTTTATACTAATTAATATTTGGGAGGCAGCAGAATATTGTGGGTAAGCATGCTGGCTACCGATTGAGACTGCTGTGCTTGAATTCAGGCTCTTCCACCTACTGTGCTGTACAGTCTTTCTCTGCCTTGATTGTCTTATCTCCAGTGGAGATTACAACAGTACCAAGTATTAAATTAATTAAT
>NW_028090305.1:0-1087 GCF_014824575.4 Sturnira hondurensis
ATATGTTCCTCTAATTTGTGACTTTGTTCCTCTAATTTGTGACTATAATCTAGTCTAATCTAGATTATAGACACAAATCTAATCTAACCCTGTCCTGCCCGACTGTGCTCGCTGCTGGCTCTGCCCCTCTTACCGTCCCGTTGAACGGTTAGATGTAGCCGGACTTCCGTATAATTCAATTTTCTGTCTTTTGGTTGTGTCTTTGTTTCTCCAAATCTTTGTTGTATTCAAACGTGGTTGTGGGAGAAGGCACAGTGTTTCCACCTATGCCTCCATCTTGGCGGAAGTCTGAAAGCATTGATTTTGAGGGGACAGCCTCTAATGTCTCTAGAAAATTTGATTCCCTTTTGTACCATAAAGAGAGCAGCATTCCCTTACTATAAAACCGTGGGTACCATAATCCTTGGCTTCATACTGCTTTTGATAAATCAATTAGGAATTTTATGCTTTTAACACAAGTTCAAAACTGTCATTTTCCTTCATCTCTAAAACATTTAATAATTATAAGAGATATATTTAGATGTTGTAATTCGCCATGGGTTGAGCTTAGAATCTTATGCACATCATCTCACAAATTTTGTAAAAGTCCATGCTATGATAACCACGTGATTAGAAGCCTCACTACATTTGCAGAAATGTGACTGTTTAAATTTTTTTTTGCTTCTTCATGTTTTAGAGAGAGGGGAAGGGAGGGAGAAAGAGAGGGAGAGAATCATCAATGTATGGTTGCCTCTGGTCCACCCCCTACTGGGGACCTGGCCCCCAACCCAGGCATGTGCCCTGACTGAGAATGGAACCAATGACCCTTTAGTTTGTGGAACGGTGCCCAGCCCACTGAACCACACCAGACAGAGTAGAAACGTGACTCTTAAGGGTTATGTGATTGACCTCAAATTATGAACTAAGTAAGGGATGTGCTTTAATGAGAATGCAAGAAGATATTTCTAGTTCTCATGCTCTAGGCCAGGGGCTCTCAATCACAAATGATTTAGCATCCAGAGAAAACTTGCAAATATGTGGAGAAATTTTTAATTTTCGTATCTGGGGGAGTGCTGCTGGCACATAGGGGATTAAGGCCAAGGATGTA
>NW_028090306.1:0-1220 GCF_014824575.4 Sturnira hondurensis
CTTGAGCCACAAGGCCCACTCACAACGATTTATTGAGTACTTAGTATAGGCCGGGCACTGTTCTGGATGCTGTGAATATAACAATGATGTGGACAGGCATGATTTACAAGCTGACAGGGAAGGCTGGTGCTAGACAAACACACAGTTAGTTACAATTTAGTCACAATTGCTATGAGTAGCTACAAATAAGTAGCAGGTGTTTGGGATTACTCTGGGAGGGATTCTAAACCTAGTCTCCCCGAGGAAGTAGCATTTAACTTGAGACCTAAAGTCTCAAGAGTTTGTCAGGCAAACAGTGAGGGAACAGACTTCCAGCTTAAGGGAACAGCATGTGCAAAGGCTTAAAGAAGCAAAGGAGCCTGGCACACCTGGGGAACTGAGAGGCCAGTGTGCTCGGAACTCAGAGACAGAGGGAGAGGAGGGTGTGGTGGAAGACATGGCATGCAATCCACGGGGCCAGACCCAAAGGGCCTTCCCAGCCATGTTAAGAGCAAGTTAAGGATTCTGGGCACAGCTTGGGCTCCAATCCCCCCACCCCCACTGTGTACCTCTCACATGCTGTTCTGGGTCAAACCGCCTGGGCCCAGAGTGACTCTTCATCCATGACTTTCTCTCCAGTCAAGAATTTTCTCAACCATTGAAAATGTGTCTTATCATCACTTCCCAAGAAATTCTCCTGGGACCAAATCCTGGCTCTCCCAGGAAGCATTTGGCAAGGTTTCAGGAACCACCAGGTCGCCCATGTTATGCTGGAATATTTACTACATGGATGAGCCAGTGTCATCCCCACTTTACAGGTAAGGAGCCTGAGGGTGAGAGAGAAAGCACACACAGCTACTGTTTTCTTTTACACTTCATTTCTTCCCAGTATGTGGAATTGGGGGAGCTACAAGGTTCTGGCTGTTAAGATTCTGATTCTAAGATCACATGACATGTGCAGGAGGATGCTAAGGTTCAGGGAATGGTGGAGATTTCAGGGCTCTAAAATTCCAAGATTCTGAGCCTTGGCACTCCCCTGAACTGGGTGCCTGCTCTGTGCTAGCTAGTGCAAGCCTGGAGTCCCAGGCACCACCTATTAGCCTCTCTCCAATGGGTCTTGCGGGTCCCATCTTCTGAACCAGCTGGAGGATGGATTCCTGGCGCCTCCCCCTAATCCCTTAGCCAAGGGACTCAGGTCCCGCCCAAGAACAGAACTTCCTGGTTGGCGGATACCTGGGGTG
>NW_028090307.1:0-644 GCF_014824575.4 Sturnira hondurensis
TGAGGAAAACTCTGTCTGAAATTATTTCAACCGTACTGCAGGCAACTCCTTTTAGACTTACAGAAATGCAATGTTCTTTGAAATACTTCAACTTTTCTGGCAGTTCTGAGAAAGTGTCCTTCAGCGAGTACACATTTCCTCTTAAATACTATACCAAAACATTCACCAATTCACTGGTTTCCGCACATATGAATCATATAGAATAGCCTTCTGTCTGTGGAATAGGATAAACTTGTATAGTGTTCCTAGAGGAAAGCATATCAAAATGTAGATGTGGAAGTACCTATGCTTTGTAGCAGACACTTTTGTGATGATGGAAGCGAGTGTGAAGACAATGCTCCATTGTTGGTCACCTAGTTCATATTGCTTAGAGACAAGCATAAGGAAACACTGGAACTTCAGCAAATCAAGGTGGCAATACACCTATTCAACACAATCGTTCCTGGGAAAACAATATTGACAGCGTTTCTTACCCCAGGATAATAGTTCTGTTTCAGACAAGCTAAACAGAGTATTGTTTTGGATCATGTACATCGCGTTTTTCAGTGCTGCTTAAGTATTCCCAAATCGTCCCATTCGAACTAAGTTGGAGAACAGAGAAAAGGCAACTCATATCACGTTTTCTTCCTGGAATGAGTCAGCAG
>NW_028090308.1:0-673 GCF_014824575.4 Sturnira hondurensis
GAGATATTTGGGAAACTACAAGAGTGGTTACCAGGACTGAGAGGGTGTGGACGGGGAGTGGGGAGTTAAGTGCTTAATGGCACAGAACTTCAGTTTGGGGTGATGCAAAGTTTCTAGAGGCAGATAGTGGTGTTGTTTGCACAACAAGGTGAATGTGCTCAATGCCACCGAATTAGACCCTTTAAATGCTTATCATGGCAAGTATTGGGTATGTACACTTCATCAAAGAATGGTGGCACAGGGACCAGGACCAAGTGGGAAGGCCTCGGCACATCTGCCTTGATGGGGCATCTTGTTTCTCCTCCTCTCAGGGTCAGGGCATGCCTTTCTCTCCAGGGACTCCTCCTGCTCACTAAAGGCAAGGGAAGAGCCTGGGCTCTGGACTCAAACATTCATTTACATTCAACATTCCCAAGCTGTGCAACCCTGGGAAAGTCACTGAACGTCTCTCTAAAGTGGGAAAATTGAACTCTACTGAGTAGCGTCATTCTGAAAACCAAGTTAGCTAAAGCATCTGTAGGTTCAGCCCAGCCTCTGAAAGTCAGGGAGTGTCCCCCAAGTTCAGACCAGTGGGATATGGGTGGGGAGCCTTTGCTTCCCAGCTCTCTTCCCAATGTATCCCTAAAAATGTGCAAAAGTAGCTGTGGGGGGTGCCTGTTTGTGTTTACCATCC
>NW_028090309.1:0-694 GCF_014824575.4 Sturnira hondurensis
AAACACAGGATGTAACCGCAAACGTGGGGCACTCTGATTCCCTGACACGTGGAGTATGTGTGAGAGGAAAGAGAAGACAGTAGCAGAAAACAAGACTGGAAACAATCCGGACCTGAGAGGGACTCCGGAAGTCCCCAGATGTCTCTAAAATGATCCTCCTTAAAGGGCAATCCAGGGGCATTTAAAACTCAGACCCGACCACTGGGTGGATGCAAAGCGCACGCACTCAGCAGGGGGCTCAACGGTGGGAAGCACACAGTGGACCCCGAAAGACAAGACCGGTCTGCGGCTGCCACGTCTGGGGGCGCTCGGCTATGGCGTTATTTTTTCCTTCCGCCTCCGCTAGCTCCCCAACGATCTCTAAAGCAGAGGAAGGACCTTTGTCTCGTTTCGGCCCTCCAGTAACGGGCGAGGCAGGGCTGGGGCGTCTAGAGGAGAGGACGCAAGCAATGCGCTCTGAGGCCGGCCCCATCCCAGCCCCCCCCAATCCAACTGAAGGGCTTCAGGCGAGCCTCGGGCCTCAGTTTCCTCGTCTGTAAAATGGGAATGCTAATGGGAAACCCACTTTGGAGCGCTGCCATCCATACGAATTATAGGAAGGAGTCCCGGACAGGGAGACTCTCCAGCTTGGCCAGCGTAACCCTGAAGGCTGAGAACTGACAGAGAAAACACAGGCCCTGGGAGAGGGAGTCAC
>NW_028090310.1:0-1383 GCF_014824575.4 Sturnira hondurensis
CAATAGCTCAACAAGACTTTGAAGATAGAGAACAAAAATTAAATCAAAATAATAAATACAATGAAGATAGGAGAGTCACATTTATTTTTCTAAATATTTTGTTTTACTATGTTGTAGAATTCTCAGGGGATGTCTATCAGTAACAAACTACATCAACTCATTGGGATTAAAGATATGATAATAATGTGTTTATTAAAAATTACTCTATCCCAAACATCTTTAGGAACACAGCTATTGGTTTTAAAAAAGAAAGCCACCTTGATGGTGAAGGCAGTGATAATAAAGATCCCTGGGTTGAAAGAATTGTTTGTAAGGACAAATTTAAAGAAAGAAGTGAAAGTGGAAAAGAATAAAATCCCTTCTTAGTCATTCATTACATTGTTTATTAAGAAAATTCTAAACCAAACTATATTTTTTGTATCTCTTACTTTATTATCTATATAATTTAAAATTATCTTTTATGATGATGTGCGAACTACTAATCTGCAACCAAAATAAATAAAGTGGTGCTCTGTAATATGAACTAATTTTCTTCCAGGAACTCAGCCTAGAGTTTCAGATACATAATACCTTTCCAAATTCAGGAGATAAGCTCTAAACTAAATTGTCACTACCTTGAAAGGTGACAAAAATGGAGATACCCACAAATCATGGGTATATCCAACCTGGCTTTGTGAGGAAGCTGATTTGTAGCAGTAATCTCTTGGGCTGTATCTAACACCTGAAGAATAATAATCACAATAAATCAAAGGACTCCCACACAACTAAAACAGCAGTAAAGAGTGACTTTAATAGATGTCATATTTTTCTGTCTAATTAAATGGAGTATCATAGGTAAAAATAGTTAATAAAACTCAAAATGAAGAAGCAAACAGCAGCAATTCCTTGAGAAGTTATTTTAGTTTCCTTTGAGATGATGCTCACAGATAATCTTCTATCACCTGTTGGAAGCTAGGTGGGCCATTGTACTTGATAAAACAGTCTCACCGCTAGGTTTTGAAATATCTGCTGACAGGCACCTTGGTTTCTTTTGTTTCACTGGAAGACCTCCAAGGGATTCAGCATATGATTTGTTCTTCGGCCATTTCATTTTCTGTAAACTTTATATTATTTCTAGTCTCCCCAATTTGTTTCGTCATTGCTACCTTGAAGATGAATATCCAGACAGTAGATTCTGAATTATCCTGAGGCTACTTTCTTTTGGCCTACAGCCCAGGGCATGTCCTGCTGAATTCTAGCATCATGTTCTCCAGTGGTAGGAATGCCAGACCACTTCACTTACTCCTGACAGGGTCCTGCAAATGACTCCAAAGAGGAATTGATGTGAAATCAGAGATACCCAGGATACAGAGAAAGAGGAAGTGAAAGAGGTGGAGAAAGTTG
>NW_028090311.1:0-520 GCF_014824575.4 Sturnira hondurensis
GGCTAGAGTGGGACTTAGGTAAGAACTAGAGAGCCTTGGGAGTATTTTGAGTGGCCATGGAGTGCAGGACTTTCGGCCTGTAAGTAGGCTCTCCGGGAGCGTGTTGAAGTCTCCAAGACTAGAAATCCAAAACCGAGCTCGGAAAAGCAGACTCGGAAGAGGTGTCGAGTTTCTCCAGTCCAGTTTGCCATGCACAGGTCCCCCTAGTGGGGAGGATTTCTCACCTGGGCATTAGAAAAGAAGTTGTTAGGCACGCGGGGAAGGGGTTTGTGAAACTGCTTTCAGGTTTCGCGATGGTTAATATGCAATTCCGGTGCTGTTGACATTTTCCAACCTCAGGTGCACCTCCAAAGAAGCCTTCCTAGCCTCGGGGTGCAGAAGAAACTAGACAGCCTTGGATGAAGGAGTTTGTGGAATGGGTTGCAGGTTTCTTTGGGATGGTGACCTGGCTTCTCCAATGCGGTAGGTGTATTTTCAAGAGGTGAAGAGCAAACCTGGGATTGGAAAACTAGACTTGGAA
>NW_028090312.1:0-2112 GCF_014824575.4 Sturnira hondurensis
TGTTAGCCCATGTGCAGTGAAGGGTGGGCATCAGAAAGCAGAGAAAAGGGGCATGTGCACGGGGAAAGCGCGAAGGGTGCGTGCTCGGGGCAAAAGAGATCGCAGGAAAGACAGCACAGGCCTGGGGAGGACTCTGGAGTCCATGTTATACGTGTTCTTCCCGTCCTCGCGTTGCCTGTGGTAATGAGTGTCTGCAGAGTTCGTTTTGTACTTCAAACTGAAATCTTCATTCATGTTTTGACATTTATTTAAGCAGCCTATCATTATTTCACTATCGGTGTGCCTATGTCTTGGCTCCTCAACAGCCTTGAGCTGCTTGTGAGCAGGAACTGTGTGGGTGGGTACCACAGAACAGAGCTCGTTATTTGTTGATTTGGTTCAAAAATGACTGAAGTGTCAATACTCATCACAAGGGAGTTATTAGCAGCGAAAATGTCAAGTTCCTTCTCACTGGTGATGGCAGAACAAACAACGCGGCCTGTCCCCTTATGAAGGTGCTTGGGAAACATTCATGTTTGTGGACCCTGACTCGATAGGCAGAGAGACACAGAATTAAGTTCCTAAATGGGCAGCGATTTCTGTGTTAGGTCTTGATCTCAACAGAGTTAATAATTCTGGTTATAATTCCTCATGTAGGTTTTAAGAGAGTTACATAAGCCCTGGCTGGTGTAGCTCAGTGGATTGAGCGCAGGCCTGCAAACCAGAGGATTGCGGTTCCATTCCCAGTCAGGGCACATGCCTGGGTTGCAGGCTGGTTCCCTGCAGGCCAGTTCCCAGCAGGGGACGCACAAAAGGCAACCATACATTGATGTTTCTTTCCCTCTCTCCATCCCCTCTAAAGATAAATAAATAAATTTATTTTAAAAAAAAGAGAGAGAGTTACATAGAATTTAGTAGTCTAAAAACCTACCAACCTAAAGGTATATTTTACCATGCACCTTTAACCATTAAATAAGGATAAATGAAGACACATTGCAATACGTGTTGAATTCCTATATGATAGGAAATGGCAACATGGTGACTTCAAAGGGAGCAAACCCTCTCTGAGCTGTTGAGCTGGGGGGACAGCAGACACTTGGTGCCAGTTTGTTTATAAAGTTGCAGCAGAAAGCCGACCAGTAGTCACTGAAAAGAAAATATAAATTCCCCGACTTTCAGTTTAGCCTTCCCTTAAAAAGATATCATTTCTTCACTCCCTGTGTACCCAAAGCATCATGTTGTACGAACAGCCACTCCCCACAAAGAGGATTGCCACCAAATCTGGAATGACACGAACGTTGGGGTTGGTTATCCGACAAAATTGCTACAAGGCGGACCTCTCTTGTCCCCGATGCAGAACCACTAGTCTGAGCTCTGTGGATGTGAACGCTCTCCGCACTGGAGGGTGGCGGTGAGGAGGGAAGAGCTTAGAACGTTTTGTGATTACATCAAGGCTGCACCCAGACAGCCTGAACATTCCTCTGGGATTCGTGAAACTTGACACAGACTGTAGCCCCTGACCTCGTTTTTCTCAGGGCGTTTACTCCAGAAACCTGGAATGGTACGTTCTTTCTCTGCCCCTTTGAGATGTAAATCCTCCACAACTCAGGAAAGTCTTCCTCAAGGAAGCCACCTTTTTAAAATGTGGTCACCAAGAAAGCAAAGGCCCCTGTCTCCCCATTTCTGTGAGAAGGTAAGAGGCCGCCTTTGGTCACTGAAGTTTAGCCAACACAGATGGCCTAGGCACACGGACCGACCTCCTGCTGGACTCAGGGCGCTGGGAGGAAGGAGACGAGAAGCACCATCCATTCCTCTCCTGTGGCCTGAGCGTCCCAGCGAGGCTGTGTGGACTAGAGAGGGTCTGAGGAAGACATGGCGGCGTGGGAAGACAGAAAGCCCCAAGAAATAAAGTCCACTGGAGAGTGCAGGCTGATGTCTCGGGCTCTAGAGCGAAACTAAGGTTTTAGGACAAAGAGATCTGGGTATGTCCTGTGCTTTGGGGAGCGATGGCTTTGCTTGTGACAGGACAGCAGAAGGACAGTCATCTTGGGGTCCCAGCTGCACACTCTGTGTGCTGGACAGGGACCAGGCACCACAATCCTAGGGACCAACTTCAGTGGTCAATCTCTGTGG
>NW_028090313.1:0-646 GCF_014824575.4 Sturnira hondurensis
GAATAATAGGGAAAAAGAAACAAAGAAAAGTCTAAGAGATTGTTAGAGGATTAGGATTGGGTTTTGTAATGATAGGGGGAGAGGGAATACTGAGAGTGAGGAAGAAAAACTAGACTAAATGAGGGATAAATTAAACTGAGGCTTGTAAAGGAAAAGGGAAAAAGGAGAAATGAGAAAAATAGGGGCAGAATGAGAGAGAAAGAGGAAACACAAAAAAGAAAAAGAAAGAAGAATAATTAAAATTTGAGTCAAAAACAAAAGAGTTGGAGAAGATTCCAGTAAAATCTGTTATTTGAAATACTTAATTAGTGAAGCTTTAAAGATTACGTTACAAAAATAATGCAACAACATGTACCCTGCGAACAACCCAGGATAAACTCTGTTAAAGGTTCAGAGAGAATGCAGGCATTTTAGGAGGCGGGCATAAGGATTTGAAATGACCTTTGAGAAGAGAATTCATTTTGAGTGTCTGGACAGGGGAGAAACAATAAGAGTGTAGAATGGGAAGAAGCTGTAGCTAGGGAGAGAACCAAATTTGAAATGAAAATATTACAAGGAAAGAGGGAGGTAAAATGGGCTAAGAGAAGGGCGGTTCAAAATATGTGAATTGAAATATCGTGTCGTATAAAATCTAGTGACTTGTTAT
>NW_028090314.1:0-556 GCF_014824575.4 Sturnira hondurensis
TATTTAGAGACAGAAATTCAGTTTTTTAATTTAAGGCCCCAATTTTGGGGGGGGGGGCGGCGGCTTTCGAAAAGCTCACTGACTTACGCCACTCTCTCTACGGTGCCTAATGAGTAAAGCTTCCTAGGTCACAGTGCATGCTATTGTAGGGCGTTGTCTGTCTCTTCTATTAGATTGAGTTCTTCTGTGTTTGGTGCTATCACCAGCATCAGTATCTGACACAAAGTGTTAAATATATCTACACACATGTTAACTAGCTACAGATGATATAGATAACATAGGTGGGCAAAAATATAGACATAGAGATACATGAATAGACAATTCTCTACAGAGAATTACATGTAGACATATGGTTGAAATAGCCACTCTGGTCCTTTAGCGTCTGTTGGAACTCAAGGGTTCCTGATTTCCAGTCCCAAGTGTAACCCGAGAAGCCCGGTTTTGTTTGTTTGTTTGTTTGTTTTCTCAAATTGTCATTTGCTTCCTGTGTTGTGTAGATTATGCGCACTGTGTCCATTGAAATTGTTTTCATCAGTCATTTATTGCTTTAGAATTG
>NW_028090315.1:0-1089 GCF_014824575.4 Sturnira hondurensis
ATGACTGGGTTTGAGTAAGTTTTACAACAGCCAGGTTTCTGTATTTAGGTCCAATTGCAGGCATTTCCTTGGCAATGTCAATAAGATATTCTGTCATCATCATTGTCAAAGTGCCTGGCAGGCTTTGTATAAGTGTATATGCAAATATTTGTTTTGAACTTTGAATTTTCCCTACGAGACTCCTCATTCATGGAAAAATAATATTGGAAATGTATTATTTCCACAGGCAATGGCAATGTCACCAAACAGGATTATGTGGAAAGGATGAAGGAATGTTTCTCAGTTTCTCACTATTTTGATATTGAACATGTCCTCCTGAACAAAGGAGTTTATGTTGCTTATGGAAGCTTTGTGTTTTCCTTTTTTTTTTTTTTTTTTGAGCATTCACTCATGCCATGTTAAGGTCTTCATGTTTCACCTTTACTTTTTTATGTTTTCATTTATAACTATCTCGCTATCAAGAAGGGAAGATGGGCTGTTAGGGTCCAGATACCATGCACATTGTTGGATTTATTCTTCAACAAGCAAGTTTATGGTCCTCTTTCAAGATTTCCTTTTTATGCCCATAATTGTGATTTTTTTCTGTTAAAATGGCCAGAGCCCTTTGTATCTAGTAGAGCACGCACACTTCCCCCAACTACAGGTGAGCTACAAAGGGCACCATTGACTGGACATAGTGAGTGTCACATCACTAGGGCTTTTCTACCTCATCACGCTGCTTTAATTAGCCTTCCAGTTATTCTAGCCGCTAATAATGAGCTTNATATTCCCAGGCTTATTGGCAATAAAAGTCATGGTGACTTTTGTCTTGTGGATACAGCTAATCATGTTGTACTTACATCAAACTGATCATGTTCACTCCTCAGTCTGACTTGTGTTGTTTTTCTCTGTTCCTGAAAGAGAAATCTTTGATTTGGTCTCCTTTTAATTTCATTCAACTTGGAAAAATCCAGAGAAGATTCAGCTGAAACGGTAATTTTTCTCTCCAGTGAGCATCTTCAGCATACCTGTTCAAAATGATTGTGAGGATATTTTATAGACTTGGAAAATCATATAAAGAACTTTGACTAAGAGTGCATGCTCTACTGA
>NW_028090316.1:0-617 GCF_014824575.4 Sturnira hondurensis
TATTACTAAAAACAGACTATCTGTTGAAAATCTTTGCTGAGTGAAAGCCAAATGGAGACGTGAAGGTAAACGTTTCTAACACCAAATGTGAATTTGGGTTATCAGTGGATTCCCTGCTTAATAGAAAAATATTGGGAGAAGCAGGAAGGTCCATGGGAGTAGATGGGCTGGAAAACCTGGGGGAGGGCGAAGAGCCCCCGGAGGTAGCCTTGTGCATCGCAGACGCTCACTCTCAGGGGCTGAGCAGGGATCCCTCCCTGAAGACTCCTGCAGAGGAGCAGCAGCAAGATGATGGAGGACGTTATGACACGTGGAAAGGAAGGACTTGGACGCAAATCTGTAGCCAGTGGCTGGTCCTTGATCCTACCTGAGGTGAGATGACAGGATCAAATTTGTGTTTGCATACCAAGCACAGTGACAGAAGTACAGATTTGGGATGGAATGAACAATTAGAAGAGCACCAAAATATTCTCCATGAAGAATCGCAAAGGGACTTATTTACCTGGGACCTTGTGGATGGTGTAGAATGAGGATGATTTGGAAATCACTACTCTTTCTTCCTGACCCAGCTCCCTGACGTAAAGCATGGCTATCGCTCTTCTCTACCCGCAACACAG
>NW_028090317.1:0-569 GCF_014824575.4 Sturnira hondurensis
GTGTTTCCCAAAGTGGGATGTCTTGCTGGCCTGCTAGGGGGTGTTAGGTGGTGTACAGAAGAGCCCAGTTTTTAAGCAGCAATTATTCATTTTTTATGTTTATTAGCACAACTATAAATATATATCAAATCCATAGTTTTGTGGGTATTTTTGCTTAGGGTAAAATTTAAATTGCCCAAAGCTAGTCAAATTATTTAAATTAAAAATAAACAAATTATGATATACAGGATACTTCTATAAAATAATAAAGTAGTAAAGAAATTAAAGCTTGTGCCCTGGCTGGTGTAGCTCAGTGGATTGAGTGTGGGCCTGTGAACCACACGATCGCGGTTCAATTCCCAGTAAGGGCACATGCCTGGGTTGCAGGCCAGTTCCCAGCAGGGGACTCAAGAGAAGCAACCATACATTGATATTTCTCTCTCTCTCTCTCCTTCCCTTCCCCTCTAAGATAAATAAATAAAATCTTTTAAAAAATAAATTAAAGCTTGAGGAATGTGGAAAGACAGCACATGTGTTTGCAAGGCTCCCCTATTTACCAACCACAGTAAACCACCAGCCAATCTTTAGAA
>NW_028090318.1:0-1711 GCF_014824575.4 Sturnira hondurensis
CCCCACACCCTGACTGGGTCCGGGCCACTTGTGCGCTTAGGTCGGGGGATCCTTCCTGCCCAACCCTGCTCTGCTGCTGGCTCCGCCCCTCTTACCAACCCGGTTGAACTGGGTCCGGGCCACTTGTGCGCTTAGGTCGGGGGATCCTTCCTGCCCAACCCTGCTCTGCTGCTGGCTCCGCCCCTCTTACCGTCCCGGTTGAACGGTTCGTTGTGGTCGGACTTCCGTATAATTCAATTTTCTGTTCGTTGGTTGTGTTTTTGTTCTCCAAACCTTTCTTGTATGCAAACTTGGTTGTGGGAGAAGGCACAGTGTTTCCACCTATGCCTCCATCTAGGCAGAAGTCTCTCCACATCTGTAATTTCTATCCCTACACATTAGTTGGCTGCCTTTTAAAGAGTTTAACATAGATTCTTTTTTGCCTAACTTCTTTTGCTCAGCATATTTTAAAAATCATCCATGCTGTTCTGTGTATTTCCAATGTATTCCTTCTAATTTGTGAGCAGTGTTCTATTTACATTCTTTGAATATTTAGATTGTTTCCAGTTTGGGGCCACTATGAATAAAACTAAAATAAATACTCATTTCAACTCTTGCGTGGCCATCAGCCTTCATTTCTCTATAGGTAAATACCTGAGAGGAGAATTCTTAGATCACATGGCAAGTGCAAGAATACTTTTATAACAAAGTCCTCTGTAGTTTTAGAGTTTCAAGATGTTAATCACTTATATATACTATATTTTGGCTTATAAAATTAAGAGCTTCAGAGAGTCAGTGATTTAGATATATGACTATGCAAAAAGGTATATTGGAAGTGTTATCGCATATCCAAATGTATTGTAATAATGTCTGATTTGGGGAGTCAGACATTCCATTTAAAAAAATTTTTTAAATTCTTTTCAGACTTCCGGCCAAGATGGAGGCATAGGTGGAAACACTGTGCCCCCTCCCACAACTAAATTTAAAGACAGCAAAGTTTTAGAAACAAAAGCGCAGCCAAAACAGTGAAAATTGAACTGCACAGAAGTCCGACAACAACAAACCACTCAGCCAGACCGGTAAGAGGGACGGAGGCAGCGGCGGAGCTGGGTTGGGCTGGAAAGACCATTCGGTCCTACCGACCCAGGAGCAGAGACGGAGGTGGTTGGTGGATCCCAAGCGTGGGGTGGTGACGGGCGGACCCAGTGAGGGCGCAGGGCGGCTGGCTGACTTCGGTCTCACACTCGTGCGTAGATAAACCAAGCGAAGGAGGGAACAGTGAGACAGACCACTCAAGCTAGGACTCCAGTGACGGGATTAAGAGCCTGAAAACACCAACTGGAAAGACTTTCTCAGGGTTGAGGGGCCAGGAAAGGCTCCCAGTCCCACAGAGAGTTCGTTGGAGAGACCCACAGGGTCCTGGAGAGTACACAGGCCCACACACCCGGGAACCAGCACCAGAGGGGCCCAATTTGCTTGTGAGAAGCCGCAGAGGGGACAGAAATCTGAGAGAGAGCAGAGCGGAGCAAAGCACTATTTTTCCCCCTCTCTGACCTCGCCCCCACATACAGCATCACAACCCAGCAACTGGGTCGCCCTGCCCTGGTGAACACCTAAGGCTCCGCCCCTCAAACATAACAGGTGCGAAGAGACCAAACATTATGACTCAAGAACAGCTCAAAGCCCCAGAGGCTATAAGTCTAAGTGACCAAGAAATAACCAGCCTTTAAGA
>NW_028090319.1:0-547 GCF_014824575.4 Sturnira hondurensis
TTGTGAATCCCCTGCCGGGAACTGGCCTGCAACCCAGGCATGTGCCCTGACTTGGAATCGAATCGCGATCGTGTGGTTCGCAGGCCCGCACTCAATCCACTGAGCTCCACCAGCCAGGGCATGATAGGAACTTTTTTTACAGTTTTTCAATGTGGTACTTTCCTATGGTACTTACTTTGACATATCAGTAAAATATTAACATCTCTAAACAATGGAAGTCTGAATGTGCTTATTTGCAAATACTGTAAGGAAATGAAATAAAGAATTGCAACATACAAATTAATAGCTCTTGGAATACAGAAATATAATAAAGAGCTCTCAAGCTATAGTGAGTTATGGCAACTTTAAAAGGTAAAGAAACTTTTTCATTTATTAACTCCTATTTGCCATGTATTATGTGCTGAATAAATCCTTGTGGGAGGCTTAGAGTTTGGAGAAAAAGGAATGGCCCAGGATATAAATGTCAAGAGTACATTGTGCTTTCTTGATGTTTACGTACCAAAATGACTACCAGATGACATGGAAACAATGTTTTTGCCATTTTCTT
>NW_028090320.1:0-1168 GCF_014824575.4 Sturnira hondurensis
ACACGCAACTAGCGGCACACCCATAATTGGAGTGGCAAATGTGGACCAAGAGTGCCAGAGAGTGAGACAGAGATACAAGCGAAGGCTGTGACTAGCCATGACTGTGATAGACTTTTGACTTTTTGGAGAGGTGGTGGGTACAGAAAACCAGACAGCGACTTAGTGTTGCAGTCGGCGTGCTCCAAAAGACCTTTTTAAAAAGGGGAGCCGAGGCATGCTGGACAGGGACCCGACACGCAACTGCCCTACCTACAAGACAAAAAAATTTAGGCAGGATTTGTTCCCACTCAGTGAAGCCAGACAGATCAATCAAAAAAGTGCAAAGGGAGGTGATTTCTCCTCCCCAGCACAGCTCTGCAGAGTGTGGAGTGCGGGTCCTGTATGCTGTGAGGGCAGGGTCCTGGGAGCTGTGCACCTGAGATTGTTTAAAGCCAGACTGAGCCCCTTTCCTCCGCAGAACCTCAGGGAAGGGAAGACTGCCCCCAGCCACCGCCTCCTGCCTGAGCAGGGAAGATCAGCAAAACTGGCTGGGAAGGCTTAACGACCATGCAGAGTGCATTTCCGCAAGAGAAAGAGAACAAGATGAGCCTAAAAGGGCCCATTTTGAATTCCTCACAGACAGACAAACTGGGTCCTAGGGCCCTGTTCCACTGAGGCCAGCAAAACAGGAAGTTAAGGGCAGGTGAAGGTGATACATGTGGTGTTGCCAGAAGTTGGACTGCCCATGCCGGACATTGAGCTGATAAAAAATCAGAGATGGATCCAGAAAGAAGTCAGAAGGTGAACACCTACAGCTGAGATGAACTTCACCTTGCTCTTCCCTCAGAACTTGCATGTGATTCTTTCTTCTTTTTCTCCTTTCATCTAGCCTTTTAATGTCTCTCTTTTGCTTCAGTTGTGTTCCAACTAACTCACCACACTTGGTCCTTTATTTTTTATTCTTTTTACTTAGATTACATATATTTTTTCATATTATTGTTATTGCAAATCCCACATAGCACCCTTCCCTGGTTTTACTCCATTTTGCCTTCTTCCTGACCTTACTCATTGTTGTAACTTTACCTTCTCGCAAGCTACACCAGGTTCCTACTCCTTACTCTTACTACTTCTCCTCCATCTATTCTTGCAAAAGCATTCTTCCTTTCTTAAGTCAGCTGATATTCTTCCC
>NW_028090321.1:0-661 GCF_014824575.4 Sturnira hondurensis
ATGAACATGGTATATGTTTCCATTTATTTGTGTCTTCCTTGATTTCTTTCTTTAGTGTTGTGTAGTTTTCTGCATACAGGTCTTTTACCTCCTTGGTTAGGTTTATTTCCAGATATTCTATTTTTATTTTGCTATATGGAATGGGATTTTTTTCTTGATTTCTTCTTCTGCTGTTTCATTGTTGGTATACAAAAATGCCTTTGATTTCTGAATATTGACTTTGTAACCCGCTGTCAAATTCATTTATTAGTTCCAGCAGTTTTTGGTAGAGGCTATAGGGTTTTCCATGTACACTATGATGTCATCTGCAAACAATGACAGTTTTGTTTCCTTCTTTCCAATTTGGATGCCTTTTATTTCCTTTTCTTGTCTGATTGCTGTGGCTAGAACTTCCAATACTATATTGAATAGAAGTGGTGAAAGTGGACAACCTTGTCTTGTTCCTGATCTTAGTGGAAAAGCTTTTAGTTTTTGCCCATTGAGTATGATGTTGGCTGGAGGTCTTTCATATATGGCCTGTATTATATTGAGGAATGCTCTCTCTATTCTCACTTTGCTGAGTACCTTTATCATAAATGAGTGTTGTATCTTATCAAAAGCTTTTTCCCTGTCTATTGATATGATCATGTGGTTTTTGTCTTTGCTTTTGTTTATGTGGTGT
>NW_028090322.1:0-545 GCF_014824575.4 Sturnira hondurensis
CAACCCCTAATTAATGTCTGCAAGAGGCCAAGAATGTGACCTTATCTATAGGCCCTTTGCAAATGTAAATAAATTAAGGTAAGTTCCTACTAGTGTAGGGTGGGCCTTAATTCATGCATGTGATATCCTAAAGAAGATGGACATTTGGACCCAGAGACACACATGTACGATGAGAACAATGAGATGACAGAGGCAGAGACTGCAGTAAGGTGTCTATAAGCCAAGGGATGCCAAGGACTGAGGGCTCCACCCAGTAGTAAGAGAAATGCATGGTCTAGAGTCTCCCCCGGATCCTCAAAGGAAGATATTCCTGTTGACCCCTTGATTTCAGAGGTTAAGGTTCCAACTGTGACTGACTAAATACTGTTGGTGCAAGCCAGAAAACATTAAAATACCTGAGTGGAAGACTCATGGGCAGGGACAACAGGGTGGGGATAGACTTCAGGGTGGGTGGGAGGAGCAGGGGAGGGCAACGGGAAAAAGAGTGGCACAGCTGCAATTGAACAATGATAAAAAATTAAAAATAAAATAAAATAAAAATGAAA
>NW_028090323.1:0-580 GCF_014824575.4 Sturnira hondurensis
CTTCTTGGTGCACTAAGAAATGAGGAGAGAGATGGGGTGCTGGCCCATATTGACAATGAAGAAGTATGGGAGGGACCGTCCTGGAGCCAGACACCACCCCAAACTTTCACCCAGTGCCTCCTCTGTTAGATGCCTTGCCCTGCATGATCCCACAGACTCCTGTGATATAGTAATGTCGGCCCTATTTTACAGATAAGAAAGCTAAGATCCTGTGGCAAAATCTGTCTCTGCTCCACGGACCCAGGGTTCTCACCAGGACTGGGCCTGACTCCTCCTAGGAAAAATGCTCCAGGGCAGAGTCTAGGGCTGCCGGCAGGGTGGGCCATCCCGTGTGCACGAACCTGGCGGTACCAATGCTTCACCAGTCGGATCAGGCTCTTCAGTTTGTTGGGGTTGGAGACGATGAAGTCCCACTGCAACTCCGTGAAGCAGCAGGAGTACTCGCCCCCGTTGCTGCGGTTGCGGATGAGGTCTGCGTAGACGCAAGGGTGGGGGCCTGGAGCCCGAGCCCAGCTGGCCTGGAGACAGGGAGAAAGCCACCCTCACCTCATTTCTGAGAGTCACAGAGAAGCCAATGAAA
>NW_028090324.1:0-630 GCF_014824575.4 Sturnira hondurensis
CTGATCACATTACTAGGGAGGAGTAGGGAGAGGGTGTAGGAGGAGGCTGCCCCAGGCAGTGGTAAAAAGTCTAGGACTGGACTGGCTGAGAGATGAATGCCTCTGGAGTGCATGGAATTATGGGCCAGGAGGTTTAATAAAAGGAGGGTAGAGACTGGCTGTCTGGCTCTCTTCTTTCTAGGGGGGGTGGGGGGGTGCCTGGATGATCTGCTGCAGCTGCCTGCATTTCCCAAAGGCTGGTGTTTGGGTAGGAGAAGAAACTCCAGGCAAAGCCTAGGGTCAGGCTGGCCTGGCAAGGGGGGTCAGGGCTATTTTGGGGGTGTTCTAGAGGGGACGGGTCCTGAGGCAGAAGCCTGACATTCTTCTAAAATTGGGTAGCTTTTGCATCTTATATTGTTTTAGTTTGTAAACCAATCCTATGGAAATAAGATAACTTAAAACTAACAGGAGGAATGGTAAGGGAACTCAGGAGTTGAGTATTTTAGCCTTAATTGGTAGGCTTAAGTGATTAAAGTTATAATAAGGAGTTAAAGAGATTAGTCTTAATTGATAGGCTTAAGTGACTAACGCCTGTGGAGAGCTGTTATTCCAAAACTACAGAGCTTTTGGATAAAGACTCCTTTCCTTTGT
>NW_028090325.1:0-615 GCF_014824575.4 Sturnira hondurensis
TGTTTCTTGATCCCTTATCATTATGTAATGTCCTCCTGTGTCTCTTATTATATAGCCTTTGTTTTGAAGTCTATTTTGTCTGATATAAGTATTGCTACCTCAGCTTTTTTGTTTCCATTTGCATAAAATATATTTTTCCATCCCTTTACTTTCATTCTCTGTGTGTCTTTTGATACAAAGTGGGTCTCTTGTAGACAGCATAGGTATGGGTCTTGTTTTCTTGTCCATTCAGCTACCTTGAGTCTTTTTATTGGAGCATTTAACCCATTTACCCTTAAATTGGTTATTGATATAGGTATATATCAACTGACTATTGATAGGTATATAGTTATTGGTAAAATAAATTTTGACAACTCTATGTCAGTCTTCTTTTATCTTGTGGCATTTCTGACTAGTGACGGCTTGAAAAGCTTGACTTAAAGAACTGAACCAGTACCCAGCCCTTCTTAGACCTGCAATAACTTAGGGAAGTTGCTATTTACCAACCACTACAATCTAATTGTACCGCTGAGAATGACTAAATGTGACTTGTCTTGTTTACGTATTCTTCTATGAGGCCTATCGGGTATTTATATGTTGTTCTGTCACCTGATTTTCCACTTTATAGTATATTAT
>NW_028090326.1:0-713 GCF_014824575.4 Sturnira hondurensis
AAGCCAAACAGAGTAATGTTTTGGATCTTGTACATCGTGTTTTTCACTGCCATGTAAGTATTCCCACATCGTCCCACTCTAACAAGGTGGAGAATGGAGAAAAGGCAACTAAAATCACCTTTTCTTTCTGGAATGAGTCAGCATGTATGTATCACCATGTAACTTTAAAATTAGGGGAGCTTCTACTGAAAGGTACACTGAAACTCATTGTTTCCAGTAGAAAATCACAAGGAAGAACAGACATTCATGTACTCTGGAGTACCTGATTGGAACAAACCCCTTTGTGAATGCCAAAATGAAAAGCAGATGAGCAGTTTACTTCTTTCACGCAACTGAGTTTCCCTGTGTTCTAACCACTATGAAATGTTGGGAACTTGGGAAATCTCTGGGAAGGAACCAGTTCCTTACAAAGCTTGTTTGAGGAAAACTCTGTCTGAAATGATTCCAACTGTACAGCGGGAACTCCTTTTAGACATACAGAAATGCAATGTTCTTTGAAATACCTCAACTTTTCTGGCAGTTCTGTGAAGGTGTTCTTGAGGGAGGACACGTTTCCTCTTAAATACTATACCAAAACATTCACCATTCACTGGTTTCCACACATATGACTCATATCCAATAGCCTGCTGTCTGTGGAATAGGGAAACTTGTATAGTTTTCTTAGAAGAAAGCATATCATAATGAATATGTGGAAGTACGTATGCTTTGTAGGA
>NW_028090327.1:0-4285 GCF_014824575.4 Sturnira hondurensis
CGGTCCAGCTGCTCAGCCCCTGCTCAGGTAGGACCTGCCCTATGTCTGTGTGTCTGAATCCCTTACCTTTGGGCCCAGCCAGAACCCTGGACTCTACCCACCCTTGCAGGCCGGTCCACATTGCACCTGTGTTAGGACTGAGTTCCCGTCTAGGTGACTGTCACCTCTCCCTCCCTGCCCGGGACACCCCCTGGCCCTCTGGCCCTGCTCACTCTGACGGAGCCCCCCTTCTGATGACCAGCTGACTTTGCTGTGCTTGGACCCCCTGAGCCCATCCTGGTCATGGTGGGTGAAGATGCACACCTGCCCTGTCACCTGTCCCCAAAGATGAATGCTGAGACCATGGACTTGATGTGGGTGGGACCCAGCCTCAGGCAGGTAGTGCACAGGTACCCACACGGGCAGGAAGACACGCCGGCAGAGGTGTATCGAGGGAGAACTTCGGTGTTAAGAGAGGACATCACTGCGGGGAAGGCTGCTCTGCAGATTCGCAATGTCAGTGCCTTGGACAACGGGACCTACCTGTGTTATTTCCAAGACAGAGACTTCTCTGCAAAAGCCCAGGTGGAGCTGCAGGTGGCAGGTGAGTCCCAGGTTTGTTCTGGGCTCCTCCCTGTGGGCCAGGGGCCGAGGCTGCAAACCTACCCCAGAGCAGGTGCGGCTGCTCACCAGCAACGGCCCCCCTGTCCCCATTTCTGCGCCTCTGAGGCCTGTGACAGACCCAGGTGTCCCCCAGGGTGACTTCCTCCTGCATCCAGTACAGATTCCCCTGTGCCACCCACTGGTCTCAGCAGGGGAAAGGTTGGGGACGGGAAGGATGAGAACACCTCCCCGCAGTGGGAGGCACATGGGTGTTTGGGTTCAGTGTGACCCAGACTGTGGCCGAGGGCCCCCCGGTGCCCACTGCTGTGTGTCCAGGAGGCTGGCCTGTGGGGCCCACGTCCCCCACGAACCCCCAGGAACACACATGCAATTGATCAGGCTGTGTCCGTCCTTGGTGCAGCGGGGGAGGACCCTCACCTGGGGACGGGGACGCCGGGGGTCTCAGTGAGGGTGTCAGGGAGCACCCTGTGTAGTTTGGGGGGATGCGGAAGCAGGGCTGTGCTCTGGGGGGTACACTGTCAGGATGGTGCGGGGGTGTCACTGGTCACTCTCAGCTGGCACAGGGAGGTTGGTTACTGCACATGGTTCCTGTTTCCTCTGTGCTGTCCCCTGACCCTTGAGTGGCCTTGACGTCACCCTGACCCATCCCAGTGACCAAGTGCCTTCTCTGAGGTGCTACCCATGAAAGCCCTCGTGTCCAGACATCAGTGCTATAGTTCGCATTTCCTGTGGCTTCCAGTGCAGGGGCCCTGGTAGAGCATGGATGATGGAGCCCTCCCTGCAGGACTCTGTGTTTTCTGGTCCTCAAAGGGTTTCCTCCCCCCTCCTTGTATTCAGGGGGTGGGGACAGGTGGCAGTAACTCCTTTCTTCCTGGCCCTGGGTCCACTGTCCTCCATGTGAACGTTTCCCCGCTGCACAACCTCGCTCTACACACTTCTGGGGGGAGGACCCTGGAGGGAGAGCCGAGGGGCCTGGCAGTAAGTTCAGCCAGAGCCTCCCAAGGGGCCTTGCACACACGTCACCTCCAGGCGGCCACAGGACACCCTGTGTCTCTTCCTGCTCACAGGAGGGCACGTTCCCCACAGGACAGGCAGGACAGAAGGGCAGTGGGGGCCAACCCCCTTAGGCTAAGGGGCACCACCTCCATGCTTGCCCAGGGTGGGGGAAGGGGCTGNCTGGTAGAGCGTGGATGATGGAGCCCTCCCTGCAGGACTCTGTGTTTTCTGGTCCTCAAAGGGTTTCCTCCCCCCTCCTTGTGTTCAGGGGGTGGGGACAGGTGGCAGTAACTCCTTTCTTCCTGGCCCTGGGTCCGCTGTCCTCCATGGGAACGTTTCCCCCCTGCACAACCTCGCTCTACACACTTCTGGGGGGAGGACCCTGGAGGGAGAGCCGAGGGGCCTGGCAGTAAGTTCAGCCAGAGCCTCCCAAGGGGCCTTGCACACACGTCACCTCCAGGCGGCCACAGGACACCCTGTGTCTCTTCCTGCTCACAGGAGGGCACGTTCCCCACAGGACAGGCAGGACAGAAGGGCAGTGGGGGCCAACCCCCTTAGGCTAAGGGGCACCACCTCCATGCTTGCCCAGGGTGGGGGAAGGGGCTGTGCCTGGGACCAGCCTGTCTGGGGCCTGGGGGAGGGGGCGGGACAGTCTCTAAGGGGACTTAGGGGGAGCAGCCTCTGCTCTGGCCCAGGTCCTCCTGGGTCCCGTACAAGGGTGCAGCCATGGTCAGGCAGGGTCCCCATCAGGAGTCAGTCTGGGGAGAGCTGGGGACAGCTCCCCTGAGTCCCTGCTGGGCTGGTCCGTGTGGGTGCCCCTCCTGCATGGAGACCCCACCAGTGCAGAGGGCCCCCCATGATTCAGCTCACTTTTCCTCCCCAGCACTGGGCTCCGATCCCCACATCAAAATGAAGGGCTATGAGGCTGGAGGGGTCCGCGTGACCTGCATGTCTGCCGGCTGGTACCCGCAGCCCCAAATCGAGTGGAGAGACGCCAGGGGACAGAGAATTTCCGAGGAGGTGGTCACAGAGGCTGCGGACCCCCAGGGCCCTTATACAGCATCAGCCTCTGTGGTCCTGGAAGAAGGCTCTGAGGAGGAGGTCTCCTGTGTCATCAGAAACCCCCTGCTGGGCCAGGAGAGGTCAGCCTGGCTTTCCATCCCAGGTGAGTGCCCTGCCCTCTGCCCTGGGCTCCTGGGTGCCCCTGGGGGAGGTGCAGTGGTCTGCTGCTGGCCTGGGTCCCTGGGGGGCACAGAGGGCCCAGGGACCTGGGGCTCCTTGTCCTGAAGTGGTTTATGTCACAGACCCCTTCTGAGCACTTCCTGTTGCCCCACAGGGTGCCAGGCATGGGACTTGGGGACAGATGGTAAAGACCAGCAAGCACACTGGGAGGGGGAATAATAGGTACAACCCGAATCTCAGTGAGAGAGCTCATGTCCTTTCACTATAAAGGATACAGTAGATAAAAGGGCAGAAAAGGGAATGGTCAGGTCACAGAAAGGTGAAACTCACAGGAGGATGCCAAGTGTGAGGGCACAGGGAAATATTTCCACCTGTGAAACTGGCAGCAGAACTGAAAACGAGGTGGTGGCGCCCTCTGGTGGCGGGCTGTGGGGAGACAGTCCCTCAGGCCCTTGTGCTCATGGTTTGAATGGTGTTGCTGTGGATGGGCACCTGTGCTATTGGGGACACATGACCACCTGCATCCCAACTGCTCAGTGATTGACGCAAAACCGGATTCTGGGGACAACCCTACAGGCCGGCCTGCAGCAGGGGGATGTGTCACCTGTGACCGGGTATTTTGAAACCAGTGATCCCTGTGACAAAGGGCAGAGCCTGGACGTGCCCACCTAGGGGACCGGGTGCCCCGTGGGCGCTGCCCTCGGGAGAGACTCAGCCCTGCTCGCTGTGCTGGAGCGGGCGGGTCCCCGAGACACGACGAGAGGACGGCATGCACACCGCCTGCGTGGGGCTGGTTTCACTGTAAAGATAAAATATTTAGTTTTCACAACTTACTGAAACCTGCGTGGCTCTCACCCTGTGTCGGGCACTGTACAAGCCTTAACTTAATGCTCTCACTGATCAGGACGCTAGGAACAGATGGTGACGTCATTAGTTCAGGGTCACAGCGCTGGTCAGGCAGGGGACCCGGTGCTGGAACCCAGGCCCTGCAGCCCCAGAGTTCTGTTCTTCCTCACCAGGCTCTGCTGACTGGGGGACAGATGATCAGTGTTGGGGGGTGGGGTGCAGAGGCGACTTCAGTGACACTGTGTTCGGCTTCGTACTCGATCTGATCCCAGGGGGGAGGCAGACGTTCCAGGAGAAAGGTCCCTACTGTGTGACAGTAAGAGTCCTGGGCACTCTGGGGACGGGAAAGTCATTTCAGGGGATGACGCTACCCCTTCGCAGGCCCCTTCTTCAGGAACACAGAGCCTCAGATGGCGTTCATTCTCCCATTCCTGGTGGTTCCTGCCATGCTCCTGCCGGTACTGTTGTGCTTGCTCTGGCGACGGCAAAGGAGAAACCAGGCCCCGTCCCAGGAGGTGGAGAAACCTCGAGGTGAGACAGCAGCGGCGCAGGCAGAGCTGCCGCGGGTGGGAAGCGCCCAAGGTGAGGCCCAGCTGCAGGTGGCCTCCACCTCCCTGCCCAGCCCACACCCACCACCGGATCCTCCTCTGCATCCCCC
>NW_028090328.1:0-1030 GCF_014824575.4 Sturnira hondurensis
TCTGAGCCCAGCTGGGTAGGGATGAATCTGGCAATTTGCGCTTCCCCAGGGGCCCTGTAAGTCAAGCGCCGAAGTGCCCCGATGCTGTGTGAGCGCCCGCTGGAGTCGCCAGCTGGAGTCCCCCGGTATAGGGAATGCGCACCTCCGGGAATGCGTGCCACCCAGCCCTCCAAGCCAGCAACTACAGCCTGCTTTCGGGTGCTTCTCAGCCTGCAGCCGGCTAGGTAGGGAGGGAGCTGGTGACTGGTGCTCTTCCAGGGGCACTGACCATATCCCGAATCTCCCCCGAGACTGTGGGAGCGCCAGCTCAGGCTACTGGGAATGCTGGGGCCCCTCAGTTCCCCAAACTGGCAAACACAGTCTGACTCCACGGGTTATCAGAGTTCTCCGGTTTCCTTCCCAATGCCCACTCCTCTCACTGCCACTACAGGCAAACCGATCTCTCCTGGTGTTTTCCAATCTGCACCCTGCTGGTTAGAGAGGATGCCGGTGACTAGTTCTCTCATAGGGTTGTCCTTGTTGCCCTCCCTCGGCTCTCAGAGATCAGGGCTGCCCTGCCAGGGCCCTGGCGCCGCCGGAGATGGGCCCGCAGCCTCTGTGCTGTTCCCTCATACCTTGCTGATCTGAGGTCCGTCTCCTCTCCTCAAGCTGTGGTCATTCAATGTCCGCTATACTCTCTGGGGTCCTGCCGTCCCATATGCTGGGTCCCTGTTGGGTGTTCGCCGTGCTCCTCTGCAGAGCAGCCTGGTTTTTCTCCGGTGAGTGAAGGGAAGCGAAATCCTTTGTCCTACTCCGCCGCCATCTTCCTCCGGTTCCTGTTTTACTGGTTTTTAATTTAGCCTCTATTTTATTTATTTCTATTCTGATCTTTATTATGTCCTTCCTTCTATTTTCAGTGGGTTCTGTTTGTACTTCTTTCACTAGTACCTTTAGGTACAGTATTAAATTCCTTACTTGCCGTGTTTCCTGTAATAGAGTTAGGCTTATATAGTTATGAGCTTCCCTCTTGCAACTGCTCCTGCTGCATCCC
>NW_028090329.1:0-1429 GCF_014824575.4 Sturnira hondurensis
TGTGAGGAGGGCCAGTGTGGAAACCACATGGGCTCTGGGGGCAGACTGAGCTGGCTGCTTCAAAGCTCTGTTCTCCAAAGTCACCAGCTGTGCGACCTTCAGCATATTATGGGATCATCTTTGATAATCGTGAAGATCGGCAACTATGTGGGCCAGCATTATAATCCAATGCTCGATAAACAGCAGGTCTTGTCAAATTTGGCTCCATTGAAGGAGATAAAAATAGACGCAGGACGTGTAATGTACAGCCGAGTCAGTAACAATGTATTAACTTCATATGGTGGTGGGTGGTAACTAGACTTATTGGAGTGATTATTTTGAAATGTGTGCATATGTCAAACCATTACGCTGTACACCTGAGACTAATATAATATTGCATGTCAATTACACTTCAAATTTTTAAAGAAAACAACAACAAAGATTTTTAAACAAAAAAATCCAGCTCCTGCCCTGGCTGGTGTAGCTCAGTGGACAGAGCGCGGGCCTGCCAACCACACGATCGTGGTTCGATTCCCAGTCAGGGCACATGCCTGGATTGCAGGCCAGTTCCCAGCAGGGGACTCATGAGAGGCAACCATATACTAATATTTCTCTCCTTCTCTCCTTCCCTTCCCCTCTAAAGATAAAGAAATAAAATCTTTTTAAAAATTAAAAAAAAAAAAAATCCAGCTCCTGTACTTCCTGTTTCTCCCAGCAGGGGTCAGGCCCGTGCCGGGCTCAGAAGTGCATGACAGATAGAGAATTTGCAGCAACAGCCCTGCTCCCAAACTCACCGGACTCTCTCCCAAGGGCTGTCCAGGAGTTACAAGGACCCTGAGGGCAGCTCACCTCTCTGCCCAGGTAGGAGCCTTCCCTTTCAAACACGAGGGCCAGGTACTCTTCATTGTTTCTTGCAAAGAATCCATCAATCTCCTCCAGCCTGCAAGAGACAAGGCCGGCAGTCACCCCACCGCTGGTGGGAATGAAGCAAACTGCTGACACGGCCCTGCGAGTGCAGCCACACAGACCTGCTCTGCTCCAGGCTTCAGGGCAGTCACCCCGGCCTGTCCTCCAGCTGGAGTCAGCCAAACCCTCAGGCTCTGAGGATGGTGCCCCTGATCTAACCCTGGGTCTCCGTCTCACTCACCCGCTTGACGTGTTTTGCTATCCTGTCTCTTTAAGAGTGAGAAGTGAATAGGAGGTGGCTTGGGGAGGAGGACTGGGAAGGGACACGTGGAGACTGCTTGTCTCTGTGTTCTGGGGAAGGCCCACGCTTGGAGAATACAGACTGTGTTGGCTCCCGGAGAGACTGGTGGTAAGCACCCACCAGACACAAGCCTTGCTCTGTGGCAAGTCACTGCCAAGTGGGAGATCTGCCTTTTCCTCTCCCTGGAGAGAAGAGAGGAAAAGGGAAGTGAAGATTCAGAACGTCCTGGGCACAGGAGCCTGT
>NW_028090330.1:0-1160 GCF_014824575.4 Sturnira hondurensis
CCACTTCCAAAAATGACTTGGCCCTCTACTATTCCCATCACCACAAAAGACCCTGGGGGAGAGTAGACTCACATCAGGGCCCTCACCTCCCATGCAATTGCTGGTCAGTTCACAGGCCCTCCTCTGCAACCTGCCCTCCTCTCATGCTGTGGAAAACACCCACATTGCACAGCCTTCCTGGGCACTTTGTGAAGGAGACTTCTCACCTTGGCCTTGCTTTCTCTAGTTGCTGCCCCATCCCTGTACAGCCGAGCCCTATCACAGAGAAACAGGCTCAGAGGTGAGTATGTGTCGTGGGGCAGGTCCTAAAGTTGTGACCCCTCATGGGTGAGCATCTTCTCTACGTGGCCAAGCACTGTGTTCCTGCCTAGGGTGGCAGGCACTGGATGCAAATGTGGTGGGTGTTGGACAGAGCCTGAACCCTCTGTTCACTAGTGTGAATTCGTCCTGTAAGTTCTCTGCTTTCAGCATCTTCATGGTGACACAGGGTAACACAGCCCCCTCTCAGCATTGCTGGGAACACTGAGTGAGTCCTTTCGGAAGGGAAATTACCGGTTCCTTTCTTGTGTCTGCTGGGCCCTCAATCACTGCCCTCAGGTTCACACTGGCCTGTGGGTGTCTCTGTACCTCTCCTCACTCACTTGGCTGCCTGTGCCTTTGAGTCCTTGTTTGGATGAACAGTTCCCAGGAGGAGACAGAACCCCTGCTGCCCACACCTCTAAGGCCTGTGAACCCTGAAATCTCCCTGAAACCCGTGCACAGTGGGGCTGACTGGAGGTCTGCCACTGCTTCAGCCCTAAGCAAGTGCAACTCCACCAGCTATGTGGAGTCTTGTAGAGATTTGCACATTGCTAGTATTGGAAAATACTAGAGTAGGTCTGATGAGGAAAAAGGAAAATAAAATAACACTTCAAAAGAACACATGATTTACCAAAAGCAACAATGTTACTGGTACAGTCAGCACTAGTACTCAGAGTTCCTGACATGGATTCAACCTAAGTACTACTCTTAGCATGAATAATTACAGGGAGACATAAGCATCACTCAAATCAAATGCAGCACCTTGCAGCCACATCACTTCGAAGAATCGTGTTAAAATCCAGCCAACGGTAACAAGCTACACTTCCAAACCCCCAAACTCAAGAAGCACTATTCATCAA
>NW_028090331.1:0-2466 GCF_014824575.4 Sturnira hondurensis
TACCAACAATTGAACCTAAAACAAAAACATAAACAAACTAAGCAAACAACTAGAACAGGAACAGAGATCACATGGAGTGTTATCAGCTGGGGTGTGGGAAGGGCAGAATGGGGAGAAAGGTACAGAGAATAAGTAGCATAAATAGTAGGTAAAAAATAGATGGGGAGGTTAAGAATAGTATAGGAAAAGTAGAAACCAAAGAACTTGTATGTACAACCCATGGACATGAACTAAAGGGGGGGGATTCGGGTGGGAGGGGGTGTGCAGGGTAGAGGGGCATAAGGGGGGAGGGAATGGGACAACTGTAATAGCATAATTAATAAAACATATTTAAAAAAACACCCTGTGAAGACAGAGGCAGAGAGAATGGAGCTAGGTGGCCGTAAGCTGAGAATCTAACACTATGATCACATCACAGAATTATAATTTCCTCTTTGTGTGGGGAGCAATCAAGACTAGTCTCTTGGCAGCTTCGAAGTCTGCAATGCTGTGTGTCGTAGTCCCCTACATAGTCCCTATGTCATGCATTAGAGCTCCAGAATCTATTTATCTACTGGCTGAACAAGTCTGCACTTTTAAATAACATCTTCCAACTCGTCTCGCCCCAGCCCCTAGTAACCACCATCCTAGAATGTTTTCACAAGTTCGGCTGTCCCGGATTCCACGTGCAAGTGCTGTGATACACTAGACGTCCATCTCTGTCTGATCCATCTCACTCAGCACAATGCCCCTGTCCTGTTGTTTTAAGCTACCAAATTTGCGGTAATTTGTTACAGCAGTCCTAGGAAACACACACAAATAGCTTCCATATATTGATCAGAGACTCTGGGCCAAAAACTCTATTTAAACAACTCATTTACTCCTCGTAACAAACCCATGAGGTTAGTATTTTTTCCTCCACTTTTCAGATGGGGACACTGAGGCTTGGCCAAGGTCTCACGGGCAGAGGGAGGTCTAGACGGGAAACCACTTTCCTGGTCTACCCAACCTCCACGCAGAGTAGTCTGATGGACTGGGACGCACTGTGGTGACGGCAGCCACGGAAAAGATCCTTTTTTTTTCACGTGTAGAAGGGACAGGAAGCTAGGGGTCGAGGGGTTGAAGATGCCCAGGGAGCCTCTGCACCACCCAACACCCATGCTTGAATGTGGCTGGTGTGTGTTCAGCGTTTCAGGCTGGGCTGGCTAAGCGAGAGAGACCAGAGCCTTTTGACTTCACTGACATGTGAGGTGGGACCCCCAGTACTACCCAGCACCAAGCTGAATGCCACCCACCCAACTGTGATCTAGGTCACAGTGGAGCTGAGACCTCAGAGGAACATCCTGCCTGTGTCAGACATGGAGAACTGTGGGTGTCAGCACGCTGTCTAAACGAATTCTTGCCACCTCTGGCATCACAAAAAGCAAGTTCCAAGTGTGCACCATGGTGCAGGACCCTCAGTCAGGGGCAGTGATGTACACGACACAAGGCCTGCCTCTGCAGCAGGGCCTTGCTGGGGAGGCCGGGATGGGCCACCACCACAGACCGCTGGGATTTCAGTGGGAAGAGGGATGGCAGGAGAAAACAGACCCCACTCTTTATATTATTAGCACCAAAAGTAATACTTTCTTCAGCCCTGCTCATCTATAGACTTTTTTTTGCAAGGTATATAATAACTAAACTGAATGCAACAGTTAAAAAATTTAAATCCACCTCAAAGAACACAGTCCCATTTGGGTGGTCCCTGAGGTGATGTAGCTCTGAGTCCAGTCGTTGAACTGGACTCAGAGTTCAGTCTGCCGAACTGAGTCACAGTCGTTCAGCAGACTGAAGGCCCCGAGGGAGAGGCGGCAGGGGATCCCTCAAGACACTCAGCTGTGCTGCGTCCAGTGACCGAAAAACTCCGCCTGGCATGGGTGAAACTCCCGTCTCCTGCTTCCCTAGAAGGGCTCCGTGAGTGGCTACCACAGTCAGCCTAATGGAGAGAAAGACTTCGTCAAGCCCTGGGCGGAGCTTTGCTTAGACTCCTGGCTTCTGCCATTCTGAGGCCCTGTGATGATGGTGACACTGGGAATGTTCTGAGTGGGTTTCACCACCCGTGGAAACACAAGGATATCCGCCATGTGGGCAGGGCTCCCTGCATGGGGACACCGCGCATGTCCGTGTGCACAGGACAGGTGTGTGTGCCGGGTCATGAGAGAGGAGGAAGGGGGCCGAGGCCTGGGCCGGGCCTGGCTGGGCGGAGGGGGGGGAGGGGCGGGCCCAGGATGCCGGCTGCTCCCAGCGAGTGTCGCTGCGGCGTCTGCGTCTGCGTAGCCAGTGTCCTCTGGCAGCCTGCCCGTGCTGGAATTCCTGGAAAGGCTCGAGACGGGAAAATAATCACTTGGAGGGATAACCATCTGAATTGAAACTGGTCCCAGATGAATTGCCCAACTGAGGTTGAGTTTGAGTTTTTCAGAAAAGCTGGAAATGCCTTTCTGTCAAGAC
>NW_028090332.1:0-509 GCF_014824575.4 Sturnira hondurensis
CCCAACCCCCTACCAACTTTGTTTTAGTTGGTGATATAGTTAAGAAAACATGTAACTGAAATCCCAGAATACTATAGAACTATGAAGGTCTGAAGCCCCAAACCTAAATGAAAGCCTATAAATCCTGCGTGGAGCTCAGCACATTAGTATGACAGTATTTCCTCATAATTTCCACTTCTTACATTGTTCACTTAGGGCATCTGGATTGTTTCTGGTCATGTCTGCATGTAATTTATTATTCCACATGATGTTCTGTATGCTTCATGTCATTGAAGGAAAGGGGGGAAGGGATGAATCTGTAGTAAGAGCACCTATCACCAATGCTTAAGAAGTTAGAAATTAAAATGGCTTAAGTTAAATATTAAACAAATGTTAGCTATTGAGAGTATATTCAGAAATAAACTCACACAAAATGATCACTTAATTTATGATAAAAGTGTCAAAATGGAAAATGGCTAAAGTCTCTTAAATGAATGGTGCTGGGAAACTAATCAGCCCACACCAAAGCA
>NW_028090333.1:0-5311 GCF_014824575.4 Sturnira hondurensis
GGCATGGCAATGCACTAGGTTTAGCATTGAGACCTTAAGAGTCTTTTCTTCCCAGTGACATTTCTTCTCAAGGTCTATACAATGCCCACCCCAACGGTTCATGCACCTGCTCATCTAGACTAAGGTGTGAGATAGATTGGTGAGCAGGCTCTGACTACATCTCCTGCTTGGAGCCTGAGGCTGCTGGTGAGGAGAGTTGACTCTGGAGCGGGCTCACCTGAGCAGAGTAGACTCTGTTTGGGATAGGGACCCTAGGGCAAATTTCAGCCCAGCATTTGTCCAATTCTATGAGGCTAGGGGCCCTATCCACACTTCTTCCTATTCTATCCTGTTGGACTGGAAGGCACCAGCGATCAGGCTGCTCTCAGATATCAGATCTGTAAGATCCCACTGTTGCCAGACCCTTTCTCCCACATCCAGTGTGCGCACGACACAGGGTGTCTTCCTTCGGGATACAGATACCACCCAGCTTTTCATTTGATGCCTTAGTGACTCTCCCTTTTCATTATAAGCAAGTTGGCCTACAGCTGCCCAGAACACCTTAATTCTCTCCAATGTAATGGGCAGAGGAGAGGACCTGTGAATGCTGCCTATTGTGACTGACTGCTTCATTGAGTAGAAGTGAGTCCCTGGGGTTGTGTCTGCTTCATTCACTGACTTATGCTTAGTGTTTCTAGGAGGACCTACTTGTATGAGGCGCAAGGTTAAGACCTACTTATACAAGGTGTATATTCTACTTATACATACAGTAGAATAAATGAAGTCCAACCAGAATCATCCCACATATCTGAGTGATCCTGGGGAACACAGCTACCCCTGGAAAATTCAAATATGGGCATGCCAAGGACAGCAACATTTTAGTGAAGATTTTTTCCCATGTTCTTGACACATTATTTTCCATTTCATATCCAAGCTCAGAAATGCCACTGCAATGGTTGGTGAGGCAGGTGAATTTCCATGGTAGACACTCAAAATCTTAATTGCTATGAACTTCTGTAGCATGTCCAGCAGCCCTAACTGCAGAGGCTGGAGCCAGTTAAGACTTACCTCGATTGTCCCAACTGCAGTCCATGTGAGAATGTTATGAGGTGTTTCCTGGCTCACCCCACATTTCAAAGGAAGAGACTGAGGCACAGGGTGATGTGGTGACACTTTCATACCATTCTGTTAGAGGTGGGCAGAATCAGAGCTGTTTTGGAAAGGGAACACATGCTTAGCAAGAAAGCAGATCATCCCAGAACATTTGGGATCTGCAAAGAGCTGGGTGTCTGTAATTCAACATGGTGAGGTGAGAGAGATTTCCACTGAGGAAATCTAGAGCCACAATATCTGCCACGTTCTTCAGCACTGGTCCCTTGAGAGCCTGTCATTTGAAGGAATCATATAAGTTAAGCATGAACTCGGCTGCACCTTGGGTGCTACCAGTAGAGAAACCTTGTCAGCAGCAGCAGCAGCATGAAATATCAACAGTACTGAGGTTTGGATCTCAGCCAAAACTTCAAGCCCCTCAAGGACTTGTGCAAGAGAAGGCTGAGGAAAGCCTACCCTGAACAGAATTTTATCAATACGTTTTAAAAGTACCTCTTAAGTTTGTAGGATGGGGTGTTGATACCTCTTTGATTTTCTAGACATTTTATTTAAGATGAGGAATAGTAGATTCTCCATGTAAGTAACCTGTATGAAGACTTAAAGAGCACCCTCATTATAGGGATGAAATCACACAGATGTGGGTATGTCGAATGGTTGCTGAAGGTCACACAGGTTAGAACTGAGAAGTGTCCAAACTGGGCATGTATGGCATTTCCTCTTAGATACATGAGCCCGTATTCTGCACATGGGTGGCAATGGTTTGGGAACACTGTCCCTCTCCATTTGGGAAGTGTGTACAAGAGGGGAAGACACAGCCTATGGAAATCAGTGACTTCCAAAATGACACTCATTTTCTTTTCTTTTTCATGAAAGTAATTTTGAGATGCAAAAAGTGCATAGGGGCAAATTCCTGAAGATGCATCACTGGGCACAGCTCGCCACTAGGCATGAGTATCAGCATATGACTGGGGAAGGTCCAAAGTATCAGCCTATGACTCAGGATGGAAAAAGCTGACAGGTGAGTCAAAGGAACCTGGGAGAAATGAAAATCAAGGAACACTGAGATTGTGCTGGACACGTTGAAATTCAATTGGTAAATTACCCTTTTTTACATATATTCCTTGTTTATATATTCTTTCTTTATAGGTTGTTGTTCAGTGGTAATTGTCCTTATTTTTCCTGCATTGCACTAAACCTGAACACTTGAGAAACACTTGGGCCAGACTGGGTACTTGGCAGCAGCCATCACCACAAAAGTTGTGCTAATACTGTACTGCTCCAGATTTGCATTTTGGAATCTGGCAGTAGCTGATAAAATTTTACTTGTGCATGTCCTCCCAACTGAGGATGGTACAGGTAAACATTGTGGTCTTAAATTTGTGATCCAACTTCCATGACTTCAGAAAACCTAGAACTTCAAAATGTGCCTGTATGAGTATGTCCTAAAGAAAGTTATTAAGGTTAAGGTTAATTCGGTTATATGGGACTCAATGAAATATGACCAGTGACTTTAGAAGATGATGGGATGGCACCTGGGAGCTCAGAAGGGATTCTATGTGACAAAGAGTGAGAAGATGGCCATAGAGGAGCACGAAAGAAACCCCTGAAAAGGAACCAGCCCTGCTGACACCCTCACTTCTAACTCCTCTCCTCTGGAATTGTGAAAAATTAAGTGACTGCTCTGTACATCATCCTCTGGGGTCCCATGTTATGGCAGCCCTAGCAAACGTATCCAGGCACTGATGCACACTTAAGTGATCCTTGCTGGACTGCTGATTTTGCACATGTAGTGAATGACACCATGCCCACCAGCCCTGAGAGGCTGCATTGGTGTGGCAAACAACCTCCATCAATGAAGAAAGTCTGCAAGACTGTTGACCTCACTGCTCTGCAGATATCTGGGACTGGGATCTTAAAAACATGTTTCCAGAAGTAGGATGGCAGAGTACTGAATGGAAATCACACTCATGTCCTCCCAGAACGAATATGGAATTACAATTCAGTTCTGGAGAAATCACCTGGAACACACACCTGAGCAGGAGCCAGAGAGAAGAATAGATCTTCAGATACACAGCAGCAGCTTTGGCAAAACCTTTCTGATGAGGAGTTGGGTACAGGGTGAACAGTGCTGTCTGGGTGCTCCCTGGCAGCATTGTCAAGAGGATAATTAAGCAGCTTGTTAGATCCCCTGGAGAAGATCGGGGTCTAAACCCTAGGCTAGGATTCTCACCCTACCACACCAGGGCCCAAAAAGTAGACAAAAAGCAACCAGGGGTGAAAATTGGTAGGTCTGCTCTCTGTCAGAAACAGACATTTTAAGTCCCAAGGGACATTTAAAGGCCAGAACACACATTTTCATTTGTAGCCTCTTAACTGGGGTTACAGCAACGGTGAAGGAATAGTGGACTGGAGATTCCTGTGGAGAGATGGGGACAGAAGCCTAGAATAAGAAAAAGTAGCCACTGGGACACTGCTTCTGACTCATCCCCCAGACAGGAAGCAGCCTTTGTTTTCAGGCAGACCACTCCCCTCCCAGCTGCAGTAGCCTGAGGGGAAACCACAGCCTGCACACCAAGAGGGATTTCACCCTACCCTAAGATGCTTCAACAGGACTGCTCAGTACAAGTCACCACATGAAGAATTGAAGGAGACAGCCAGTGACAGCATATCACTGGAAGTATGGAGCAGGCTGCCTAAAGTCTGATGGAGTTGATCAGATGGTGCCAAGATCTGACATCACTGGAGGCAGATCTACAAAGGAAAAGCAGTGGTAAATACAAAATGCTACTGAGACAAAAGACATTGTGCTCTCCCTGATGAGTTGTGATATTTCCTTTCCTGCACAGCTTTATAACATTCATTTCTTGTCCAGCCAGTTTGTATATAAGAAGTCACTAGATGTGATACAATAGGCTATGTTAATTCACATATTTAGCTCCTCCCTTCTTTGAGCCCATTTTATCTTCCTCTTTCTTTGCAATATTTCTTTGCAACAGGTCAATGTTGCTGACGAACATAGATGCTAAAAGCTGCAACAAAATATTGGCAGACTGCATCCAGCAAGGCACTAAAAAGCCATTGACCACGATGAAGCGGGATTCATCCCAGAGATGTAAGGATGGTACATTATTCATAGATCATAAAGGTAATATACATCACAAGGCAAAAATCACATGCTCATATCTACACATGCAGAAAAAGCATTTGATAAGCTGCAGCACCATTTATTAAAAAAGACACTCTGCACAGTGGGAATAGAGGGAGCATTCCTCAAAGTAATAAAGCCCTATACGAGAGACCTACAGCCAGCATCATGCTCAATGGGGGGAAACTGAAAGCTTTCTTTCTCTAAGATTAGCACAAATACAAGGATGTCTGAATTGACCCCTTCTTTTCAACACAACATTGGAAGTCCTAGCCACAATAACCAGAACAAAAAAAAAAAAAAAAGAAGTAAAAGCATAAAAACTCAAAAAAGGGAAACTGTCATTGTTTACACTTGACATCATTGTGTCAAACAAGCCCTACAGAAACCACGAGAAAACTGTTGAACCTAATACATGAATGTGATGAATACAAAGTCATCTTCAGAACTCAAAGGCATTCTTATACATATCAACAGTGAAATATCAGAAACACAAATCAAGAAAACAATCCCATTTGCTATAGCAACAAGAAAAATAAAGTACGCAGGAAGAAACCTATCCAAAGAGGTAAATGACATGTACTGAGAAAACTGCACAATGCTGAAGAAAGAAATTAAGAAAAACAGAAATACATGGAAGCACATATCATGCTCACGGATTAGAAGAATTTAAAACATCAGAATATCCAGGGTACCGCAAAACAATATGTAGATTCAGTGCATTCCCTGTTTAATTACCAATGACTTATTTCACAGTTATACAACAGACATTTCCAAAATTTATATGGAGCCATAAACAACCCCAAATTGTTGCAGCAATTTTGAGGAAGAAAAAGAAAAGAAGATGGGATCACCATACCTACATCAAAGTATATTGCAATGCCACAGTGAGGAAAACAGTGTGGGATTGGAATAACAACAGATACATAGATCAATGGAACAGAGCAGACATCCCAGAAATAAACCTATGTCTCCTCTGGTCCAGTAATAACTGACAAAAAAGGGAGAGGCACAAAATGGAATTTAAAAAAAAACGCTTTTCAACAAATGTTTTTGACAGATCTGGAAACCTACATG
>NW_028090334.1:0-968 GCF_014824575.4 Sturnira hondurensis
TAGCCCTTCCTTGCACTGCTGCAGGTCAGCTATTGAGAAAGGCGCGCGTACCCGAGCGGGGCCTTCTGCACCTGCTACTTCTCTCAGAGGCAGGAGGCCAGAAGGAGCAGGGAGCTATGAGGCCCCACTCCTAGTATGTCCTGCTGGACTGGGTCTCTCCTCCTTTGGTGACGTTGGTATATGGGTGAGTAGGGTGGAGCAGAAGTGGTTGTCGACTCAAGGGTTGAGGTTTCAGGGCTCCGAGGCCTGCTAGGTTCCCCCTGAGAGGCAGGAGAGGAAGCCTCCTCTCTCTCCCCATGGGAGACAGATGGGAAAGCCTCCCTTGCTTCCCTCTGAGAGACAGGGTGGAATTTAAAAGGAGGTCATCTAGATTGTCATTGGGAGGCCCCAAGGTGGATGTTTCCTTCAACCCAGAACAAAGATGGAGCGTGAGATAACACACACACAAAAAAAAAACGCTTGTACTTAGGGGAGCCCTGACCACTTGCCTAGCCTCCGACAGAATTGCTCCTTCCATCTTCAAGCCATGTCTCCCTCTCTCCTAACTTATAGAGGCCAAACCGTGTTACATAAGAAAATGAGTCTTTCTCCTTGAGGCACTCAGGGTCAAACTTACCCCAGTTTCTAAGGATGCATCCCAACGGGGATCCTGGGGGGACAGAGGCTGTAGTTCCCATTCCGTGTCCCGTCCATGGTCCAGTTTGTGGCGCACCTACTAAAAAAACAACCCCCTCCCCCCCCCNCCCCCCCCCCCCCCCAACCAGAACTCCTGAGCTTGGAGAGGAATCTCTCTTCACCACTCCAGGAGCCGACTAGTGGGATGCAGGGTGTCCCCTGTTTTTCCCACCGCAAAGCTGCCAGACGTCTCTGGCGGCAGGAAGCAAGAAACACATACCCTGGCCAGCGCGAGACCATGAGCTAGGCTTGCCGCGGACTATTTGTATCCCCTTGGCTAGTGGTGGAGTCAG
>NW_028090335.1:0-842 GCF_014824575.4 Sturnira hondurensis
CCTCTCCATTCTTTCAGTCCCTTGCCTCACCTCGTGACCACCCTTGCTGCAGTGGGCTGCGGCAACTATTGCATTTTATTATCTATTTGTCTATGATAGATACTTAGATTGTGTCTGTGTCTTGGCTATTGTAGGTGATGCTGCAATGAATGTGAGGGTAGCAGATAGTTTTTCTAGTTAGTGTTTTTGTTTATTTCAATAAACACCTAGAAATGGGATTACTGAATCATGTGGTAGTTTTGTTTTTAATTTTTTGAGGAACACTCATAATTTTTTCATAGTAATTGCACCAATTTACATGCCCAACAAGAGTGCAAGAGGGTTCTCTCTTCACATCTTGGCCAACACTTGTTATTTCTTATCTGTTTGACCATAGCCATTCTAATAGGTATAAAGTAATTGCTCATCGTGGTTTTGATTTGCAAATTCTTGATTAGTGAGTGATGTTGAGCATTTTCATATACCTATTTATGAAATAGGTTAGCTGTTTTGTCTTCTTTGGAAAAATTTTTCTTCAGCTACTTTGTCCATTTTTTAAGCAAATTATTTATTTATTTTATTTATTCATTTGTATGCTATTGTGTTATATGAGTTCTTCATATATTATGAATATAATTTTTATACGTTTGGAAATATTTTATATGACTTGGAATTATTTTCTCCCAATCCTATATGCTTTTTCATTTTGTTGATTGTTTCTTTTGCTGTATAAAAGCTTTTCAGTTTGATGCAGTAATACTGTTTATTTTTGCTTTTATCTAGCTCTGTGTTGTCATTAAGTATTTGAACCTAATCAAGAAAACAAACAAACAAGCAAAATATAACCAAAGACACTGAAAAGG
>NW_028090336.1:0-959 GCF_014824575.4 Sturnira hondurensis
ACAACTGTAATGGTATAATCAATAAAATATATTTAAAAAAAAAAAAGAGAGAAAAGTGGAAAAGCCAGCCCATTGGCATAGGTTTGGCTTGCAGAATTATCGCTGAAAGAAAATCAGTGATATGGCTCTTTCAATGACCACAATGGGCTTTTTAATTTCTTTGCTAATTCCTTCTCGGTGTTCTGTCTTGGTACAGCTGGGGCTGACCTATTGTATTTTCACCCTTCCTTACAGGGTTTTGCATAGGTGATAACAACAAAGTGAGGAGGCTCTGTCTAATGTTTAAACTCTCCCTTGAATCTCAGCAAGGCTTCTCAGCAACAAATCCCTAGACTAGCTTCATGAATTTTATTTATGTATTCATTTATTTATATGATGTTTGGTGCTGGAACAGGGATAAAAAAAAATAAAACAAATTCATCAGCAGGACCCATATTGGAGCTAGATTAAAATTTGAACCTCTGAACTTCCCGACATCTGCTGCCACAGAAATAACAAGTTCATTACTGAGCTCCACAAACAAAGGAAACTCTCTCTTCTCCCCAATANGAATACACGCACAGCTCAAAACATCATCACACTATCCCCAAACCAAAACAAAAGCAAATGTGCCAAACAGCCACATAAACAAAGGTGAAGTCAGCCTTCAGACTTCAGCAAGCCCTGGTGGCTTGCCAAATTTGGCTTCTGGCTGTTTGCCCTGTGGGAATTATGTAATTCCCAGACAAGGGCCCTTGACTGAGAAGCTCAGTCCAGCCTCTCATTTTAGGCTTTTACTCGTAAGAACTGGCAGGAAAAATAGGTGCGAATCTCACTTCTGCTGATGCAGCGAGGCTGTGGGTTTTCAGTCTTTAATTTTGTTGTTAGTCTTGTTGGGATGGTGTGGAAGGAAATATTTGTGAGATAGTAAAATGAATTTCACTTTTCCCTCCCCCTAAACTATCTACATTGCTCTTTGT
>NW_028090337.1:0-1452 GCF_014824575.4 Sturnira hondurensis
ATAGTACCCGAACCTCATGAACCTCCCACTCCTGTCCTGAGCCTGCCATGGGCACCAGGCTCCTCTGCTGAGTCATCCTCTGTCTGCTCTGGGCCAGTGAGTCCTCAAAAAACCAAAAAGTTTTATTGTGTGTGTGTGTGAGTGTCTGTGTGTGTGTGTTTGACAATTACAATTGTTTCCTGATTCTGTTGTCAACTTCTCTGTTTCCAGGTCCCACCGAGGCTACAGTATCCCAGTCCCCCAGGCACAAGGTCACCAAGAGGGGAAAGAATGTGACATTTCGGTGTCATCCCATTTTTGGCCACACTAGCCTTTGCTGGTACCAACAGATGCTAGGGCAGGGCCCAAAGTTTTTGATGTACTTTCAGAACAAGGAAGCTGTGGACACCTCTGGGATGCCAAACGATCGCTTCTCTGGTGTGAGACCTGAGGATACCTGAGACCTGTATTCCAAACTGAGCGTCCACCCGGCAGATCCAGGGGACTCGGCCATGTACCTCTGTGCCAGCAGTGCAACCACAGTGTGTCACCATCACCTCCTCCCAGCCTACAAACCCTCCTGTGCTCCCCTCTGCTCATGGTTCCCTGGCTTCCTTACAAAGATGTCAACAGCGCTGCTGCACAAGTGGCCACTTGAGGGCGCTGTGTATCCAAGGAGTAAGATGCAGATGGCGCCCCGAGGTAGAGGGAGGTGAAAGGGAAGAGTACTGGCTTGGTCCCTGCATTAGGGAAATTATCTGATGAATCAAGGGTTTGCTGACCATATCTTTTTCCATGAACAAATATGCAGGTGTCTGTCACAGCAGGGAGCCAGGAAGTTGGTTTTGAATGAAGTTACAGCATCTCTTAGAGCCTATGCTTGGTGCAAAGTGTGATGGGGCTTCAAGGAGGCAGCCTGGAAAACCCAAGCCAGGTGTAGAAGGGAAAACCATCTCGAAGCTATGGGACTGGCCTCCCACCCAATACATCTAGGGGGCCCAGCTCAACACAGCCAGCTGTACCTGCTCATAGGAAAATGGACAGAATCGGGGAAGGCTGTGCCCAAAGATCATGTTTGGGGGGTGCAGAGTGTGTGGGACCTACAGAGACAGTGATATCAGACAGTGATAACACAGGCAAGCCCTGCAAACAGAGCAACAGGAGGGGCAAGACCTCTGCTCTTTCACCCCAAAGACCAGAGCCCAGAGCAGGCACATGGCCAGTCTTATGTTGCCTGAATCCTCTAGGGGCAGCTGGCTCCTGTGCTCTGTGTCCCCGTATCCCCTGGGGGTCGGTGAGTCTCAGCTCAGGTGGGACATCCCTCCAGCCCAATGTTCTTGACTGTTGCTGGAGTGTCCATCTGCCTCCTGGGCTGGTCTCAGCTCTGTCTCCTTCCTCCACAGGGTCAGTGGCTGCTGGAATCACCCAGTCCCTAAGACACCTCATCAAAGTTTGTGGTGAGGAGGCCATTCT
>NW_028090338.1:0-872 GCF_014824575.4 Sturnira hondurensis
TTTATGGTGTGAACTTCTGTGATAGAATTCCTGTGAAATTCAGTGGTACAGTGTCCTGCAGGTATCTTGATGTTCTCTGCTTCCACCTACTCCTTTCTTTGTGTGTGTGTGATCAGCTGGAGGGGGAGGCAAAATGGTTTATGACAGCAGGAGAGTACTTTATGATATTTACAGTCACCACTGGCAGAGAAGAGATAGAAGATCTTTAGGCTCTATATAGTGTTAACTGTAATCTTCAACCCAATTTGCCACCTCTAGGAAAGGATAGACCAAAGGTAAGCCTCTTGTTGGGGAGGGAAGGCTTATGAGTTGTATCTAGAAAGCAGTGAGGTTGAGGGTGGTCAGATTTTGAGGTAAGGTGAGAGTAAAGAATAGTAAATAGACGTAGCGTGTGAGCAAGTAGAGTTAATCACTACAGTAATAGAATTCAGGAACCTGTAAAGTGGGCTAAGACTGGAGAGATGTGTTGTGAAGTATTTACAGTGCTATAGAAAGCAACAAACAAACAAACAAACACACAAAAAAAGGGCAAGAGAAGTGAGNAACAGGAAAAAAGAAAGGAGAGGAACAGAATACTGAAAGATACAGCAACAATAAAATTAAAAAATATATACGATTACTGAAAAAAGTTTAAAAATAAAAGTATAAAACAAAAACAAAAAAACAAAAAAACCCAACAACAAAAACTCTTTCCTTGTTGGTTTCAAACTGTCCAATCCGGTTTTTCTGGTTTCAGTGGGACCCCTCTGTGGACTGGGTTGTAGGCCCAGGCGAACACCCGCCCACCAGCCAGGCTACCAGACTGGGGTGCGGGCGCCCGACCACCTGACAGGCTGCCTTGGTCCCACGGGATCTGGTACTGTCCTGTGGCT
>NW_028090339.1:0-813 GCF_014824575.4 Sturnira hondurensis
GGGGACTGCGTTCGCGCTCTCCCCTGGCTTTGTGGTACAATGTCAGATCTCAAGAGCTGCCCTGGAAGCTGCAGTGCGACCTTGGCGGTACTGCCCTTGTGCTCACGGGGAGGAAGGTTGGGTGCCTCCGGGGAGGTTACTGACCGCCATTGAACAAATGAAGAGCTTTTTGTGGGTGACTTGGTGTCTGTGGGCTGACGGGGCAAGATACTTATTCTTGGGGTGCTACGGTGAACTGCAGGTGTGGGGGGGTTTGGGCAGAAAGCCGCGGGAATCTGCGTTTGCACTCACCAAAGCACCCATACGCTTACTGCGGGGCTTCGGAGTGTACGTTCCCAGGTGTGCAAAGGAGGGCGGGGCTTTCTTTTCCCCCGTGCGCCCGTGGGCGCCGAGCTGTGGGGAGTTTCCCCAGAGCAACGAAGGGCTGCTGGTTGGCTGGTGGGTCGTCTTGGCCGGGGCTGAGAGCGGTACGAAAATTCACTCCACCGGCTGTGGGTGGAGGGGGGCGTTTTGATCTCTCCGCCTGCAGACAGCTTAATACAAGATTCGACTGAAACTGCGCACCCTGATTGACGAGCCTCCCGGTCGCTTCCGCATTTTCCCAAAACCCTTTTCCCTGTAGGCCCCTGTCCCTGTCCCTTCTCGCATTTTATTTTACTCTCTTCGGCATAGCGCTCCGCTTCAAGTAAGGATCAGTAGAAGCTCAGCTTGGATGGCTTTACCGAGAAACGTTAAGAATAACCCTGGCCAGTGTGGCTCCGCCCTTGGTTGGATCGTACTCTCATAGACCAAGAGGTCGCAGGTTCCATTCCC
>NW_028090340.1:0-2014 GCF_014824575.4 Sturnira hondurensis
CCCTCCACCAGCCCTGCACCCAGCCTGGACTCAAGCTCCAGCCCTTCTCCAGATGGCAAGGATGTCAGGAAGGAATGTCTCCCACCCAGAGTGGAAGTGAGGATGTCCCCCTCCCCCAACCCAGCCTGCCATCCAGCTCCTCTCCTTAGTCTCCAGCCCCAGAAGCAAAAACCACCACTCCCCTACCCACCCCAGAGCCTGGAACCACCACCCCCAGCCCAGCCCTCCAGCCTGGCCCTGGGGGAACCCCCATCACTCACAGCAGCCCCAGCAGCTCCTTCCAACCAGCTTCAGAGCTGGGTGGTGGGACCCCAGGATCTCCATCTCACTACCACCATGAGGTGACTCAAAGAGCCCTAAGGTTCTTGTTAAAATGTAGGTGCTGTAGCCCACCCACTAACTGAAGAGTAACACCAATGTAATATATAACAATTTTGAACAGCCTACAGCAGATGCATTTTAAGAAAAACCTGAGGACCCTGGGCCCAACCAGGGGCCTGGCCACACATGTGCTCTGACCAGGAATCCAACCAGGGACCCTGTGGCTTGCAAGATGACACCCAACCCACTGAGCCACACCAGCAGGGCCAAACTCCCTACATTTTAACCTGGAGGAACTGAGCTCCAAGGAGGCCGGTCACTGGTGTGGGAGACCAGCAAGAGGCAGCACACACACAACTGCAGGTGAGAGCACTGCCAGACACACACACACATGCTGTGTGTGCAGGTGAGAGGACTCGGTCCCGAGGACGATGGATGAGTGCAAACCGCCATAGCCTTCCTGCACGGGATTCACATCAGGAGCATGTTGGGCATCTCGGTGGCCTTCAGAGGCATCTCATCCAGGATATCTGCTGAGCTTGGAGGAAGGCCTGGAGTCCCCTGGGGGTCAGGAAGAGAGGCCATCCTCACTGGGGGGTCCACCCCTTAGCACCCCCTCCTACTAAAACCTCAGAGACTGGACTGTTTTTCCCGGGACCCTTCTCCCCTCCCCTGTTCTCCTTTGCTCCCGTGCTTGTAGACGTTCTTAATTTAAGTACTTGGTTTCTCCAAATTTTATATAAACTTGATGCTCCAGAAGGATGTACTGGACACTCTGTTTTTATCCTCTCTGCACTGAATTGGGGCGGGCATCCTGCAGTTGGAGAAGCATGTAGTGATGTGGTACTTGGGCTTCATTAGGGAAACTCCCAACAGTAACAGATGTGGTTTCCCAGGCAAAAGGCCTGCACCCAGATCACTGGACCTGTCCTGAAACCAGGGCACAGCAGGGGTGACGCAGGCAGAGTCTCTATTGTCACGCAGCTCATAGCCTGGTTGCTCTGTGACATCTGTGACATCAGCAGGAACCCCCTCTCCTGATCTCTTGGCTCTGCTGCTTCCCTCTGGGCTGCTGTGAGTCTCAGGGGGCCTGTCCCTCCATACAAGTCAGACTAGTAAATCTCTGGATGAAGAGCGCTCCAGGCACAGGGAACAGCCAAGGTCCAGGCAGCTGGAGCTGAGTGAGCTGGAGTGTGAGCAGCAGGAGGTGGGGCTGCAGATGAAGGGCAGACTCCTGGGCCTCAGGAAGGGGTGTTGGTTTGACTGTGGGAACAATGATCAACCCAGGAAGGACTTTAAGCAAGGAAGTATTATGATCTGATTTAAGTTTCAAAACTAGTCAATTTTGGAGAATTTTCTTCCTTTGCAAACATTGTTATCTATTTTGGCATATTACAGATTCACCAAGCAGGGCAAGTGTTACTATAACCAGTGCAGAAATGTGAGTTGGAAACTGCATGTGGTTTTCCCACTTCAGTTCTTCTCACCCCAGTTCCCTGAACAGGTAGACATGCAGGTCAATACACTGTTTTGAAGCGGAAAGACCCACCTGGCTCTGTGGAGATCATTCACTGGTTCTTACGTCCCTGAGTAGCTGATCTACTTGCCCTTTGCACTGAGGAGCCTGTCCAAGGCCAGTTCCTGGGCAGCTGGGGAACCAAAAATACAACTCAGACATTGTTATGCAAGTCCC
>NW_028090341.1:0-1177 GCF_014824575.4 Sturnira hondurensis
ACCTAGATGAAATGGACAAATTCCTAGAAAAATATAATTTTCCAAAACTCAATGAAAAAGAAGCAGAAAACCTGAACAGGTCAATAACAGCAGCGGAAATTGAAGAAGCAATCAAAAAACTCCCATCACACAAAAGCCGTGGACCAGATGGTTTCACAGGAGAATTCTACAAAGCATTTAAGGAAGAACTAACCCCAATTCTTCGCAGACTATTTCAAAAAATCCAAAAGGAGGGAAAACTCCCTAACTCTTTTTATGAAGCAAGCATCATCCTAATTCCAAAACCAGACAGAGACACAACAAAGAAAGAAAACTTCAGGCCAATATCACTGATGAACATAGACGCTAAAATCCTCAATAAAATATTGGCAAATCGCATCCAATAATATGTCAAAAAAATCATACACCATGACCAATTGGGATTCATCCCAGGGATGCAAGGATGGTTCAATATTCGTAAATCAGTAAATATAATACACCACATAAACAAAAGCAAACACAAAAACCACCTGATCATATCAATAGATGTGGAAAAAGCTTTTGATAAGGTACAACACCCATTTATGATAAAGGTACTCAGCAAAGTGGGAATAGAGGGAGCATTCCTCAATATAATAAAGGCCATATATTAAAAACGTACAGCCAACATCATACTCAATGGACAAAAACTAAAAGCTTTTCCACTAAGATCGGGAACAAGACAAGGTTGTCCACTTTCACCACTTCTATTCAATATAGTATTGGAAGTTGTAGCCACAGCGATCAGACAAGAAAAGGAAATAAAAGGCATCCAAATCAGAAAGGAGGAAACAAAACTGTCATTGTTTGCAGATGACATGATAGTGTACCTGGAAAATCCCATAGCCTCTACAAAAAAACTGCTGGAAGTAATCAATGAATTTGGCAAAACAGTGGGTTACAAAGTCAATATCCAGAAATCAAAGGCATTTTTGTATACTAACAATGAAACAGCAGAAGCAGAAAGCAAGAAAAATACCATTCGATATAGCAAAAACAAAAATAAAATATCTGGGAATAAACCTAACCCAGGAGGTTAAAGACCTGTATGCAGAAAATTACACAACACTGAAGACAGAAATCAAGGAAGACACAAACAAATGGAATCATATACCATGTTCATGGATTGGAAGAATTAACATCATCAAAATGTCCATAT
>NW_028090342.1:0-1365 GCF_014824575.4 Sturnira hondurensis
CAGATATTGAATTCAAAGCACTGGTTATCAGGAAATTCAAAGAGCTCACAACCAGCTACCAGAGACTACAGGGGAGCTACAGTGAACTCTGCAAACTATACCAACATGAAAAAGGAAATAGAAACCATCAGCTAAGGCCAAGAGGAAATGAAGAATCCAATTTCCGAACTGAAAAACATAGTAGAAGGAATAAAAAGCAGGATCACTCAGGCAGAAGATAGGATCAGCGAGTGGGAGGACAAAGTACAAAAAAACTCACAGAAAGAGCAAGAAAAGGAAAAGAGGCTCAGAAAGAATGAAGAGGGATTAAGAGAAATGCAAAACAATATGAACCGTAATAATATCCGAATAATAGGGATACCAGAAGGAGAGGAAGAACAACAAGGGATTTGAAAAAGTAGTGATGGAAAACTTCCCTAATTTGAGGAGAGAAAATAATCACACAAATCCAGGAATCACAGAGAGTCCCAATCAAGAGAATTACTGCTAAACTACAGGAAAACCATCACCCAGAACTTCCTGAATTCTAGGTGAACAGCAGTCTCACAACTGAGGGTATGAAGAAGAAGCCACATGGAGACTCGGACACACGAAACGGTCTGGTCCCACACACCCGTGTGGAAGACAGGCGTCAGGAGGCAAAGCTCTGTTGCAGAGGTCCCCCCTGAGGAGCCGGGGGACCCAGCCCCACACAGGGCACCCCAACCCAGGGTTCCAGAGCCAAGGAAAAAAGTTCCCATAACTTCTGGCTGGGAAAACCAGTGGGGACTCTGGCTGAGTGAGACGAGGACTTCAGGAGTCCCAGCCAGTGACCACCTCACCCAACTTGCCATCTCACCCAAGCTGTTTCCAGTGAGTTTTCCACACAAGTGGCCTCTCTTGCCTCACACTTCACACTTCCATGAAAACTCTCAAACCAGTAGTACCCGAGCCCTAATCAATGTCTTTGTGAATGATGCCCATGTACAATGTTCTGCAAGGCGGGTACTCAAAGGTACAGCTGTGTGTCTCTACGTGGGTGAGTGTAAAGTATCCACTCAATGGGTGACTCTAACTTGCACTCCTACACGGAATGCATTAGAATTCCATCTTCTCACTGTTCCCTCCCTGAAGGGATAGAAAGGTTTTCCCCTGGGCACTGTGTCTGCATGCTTTGGGACTGTGGTCTTGTGTTTTCACAGAAATGGTGCCAGAACACTGAGGGAGAACTAATCATGAAAGGGCAGGCAGCAGAGGCACACTGTGGGGCTAACTGGTGTCACTGGTGCCCCCCATTGGCTCGTACTGCCTGTGACAGTCAGTGTGTGTTTCAGACCCCAGCTCTGCATCAGGACCTCTCAGGGGCACCTTGAACCTGGCCACGAG
>NW_028090343.1:0-920 GCF_014824575.4 Sturnira hondurensis
TGTAATGTCAGAGTCTGCCAGCTCTAACAACTCCTACACAACATCTTAACTTAAGGAGACGTTCGGGAACAATAAGGACCACAAAAATAGAGCTGCAGGGTATATAGTAAGCACCAAAAGGAAAATACACCCAGATCATTACTAATCCCAAAGTTTAGACTTCACCAATATTTAGAAAAGTCATACCTCCTTTTCAATTAAACTCCTCTGTATGAATTATTTGAAGAAAAGAAAACAAACAGCTCTAGAAAAGTAAACAAGAAGCCATGCGCTGCCAGTTAACCAAGTTGTAAACCACCACACTGATTGGCTGCCCCCACCCCCTGCTTTCTCAAGAAAGGCAACATGAAGTCTTGATTCACTGACAAGCAGTGTACTGAAGGAATTTGGGGGGTGGGCAGTACAGACTGGACTCCGTGGAAAGCCAAGGTCTGAGAGAAGGTAAAGAGGATCCAACCAAGGCATGTTTGGTCAGTCCCTAAAAATTCTTTTCCTTCTAAATAAGGTAGTAATTTTTACTGACAGTCTTCAAGGATTATATAGACTGAATGTCTGCTATTCCTAGCCTGCATAATCCTACATTTCAGTTAAACTGGCCTCCATAACAGTGCATTTATTTAGTTAACAAAGTAGATACATTCATAATCTCTATGGCAAATTGGTAAGTGCCCCATTTGGTTTAAAGGTACTGAGATTGATGGATTTGGGGAGAACACCAGGGAATTTTGTGTTTCCAAAACACAAATATGTGGAATAAGTCTAGACCTTTATCACCCGAGGCCTGGCTTCCTGGGGTCAGCTCCTAATTGTTCTCTCTAAATACTAGTTTTAACCTCTTCTTTTCAAGCATGGTTCTCACTAGCTCCTTAACACAAACCGTCCTTTCCTGTCAAGCTAAGGGGCAGGCTAGTCAACCTCTG
>NW_028090344.1:0-1864 GCF_014824575.4 Sturnira hondurensis
GATGAACAAGTATGAGGGCTGGAGGTTAGGCGCTGCAGGCTGCTGGTCTCCGTGGTCACGAGATGATGCTCACATCCTAACGTGATGCAAGCAATGCGTTCCAAGGACAGGAAGTGAGCTGCATGGGGGGTACAAGGTGACAAGGCTGTAAGGGGCAAATACAGCCACCCTGTGGGGAGCACTAAAGGGAGACCCAGACTGTTTCTGGGGTACATGTCTCAGGTCCAATTTAGCTGACTACTTCCTGTGAGACCACTTTTCTTCATATATCTAGATTATATTTCAGTTATAGATAGCTTTGGTAAATAGAGATATAAAATAGCTATTTTAAACTCTCAAATAAGATGAAATTTTTCATGTGTTAAAGTTTCTGTTATTGCATAGCAATTTCCAAATTTTTTCATGTACATCCTGTACATTGTTAAGCTTACCCAGGTTTTTTCCCCCTGTTTTGCTGTTATTGAGTCTTTTAAAAAATTATATATTTAACTTACCATTTGTATATATTTATTTCTGCATGTTATTTTCTCATCGCAGCACTAAATTCTATTTGTGGTACTTTTCTGTTGATTTTCATGAGTTATAAAGGTAAACCTGCTCTCATGCAATAATGATCATTACGTGGTTGTTGGTGTAGGTGGCCTAGAAATAGTTAAAGCTTGAAAGAGAAAAAGCAGTGAGGTATTGTGAGGAGCCAGAAAAATTGTCTTTGTCAGTCATAAATACATTAATGACTAAATAAAATAGTAACATCCTTCTTAGCCTTTTAAATGAGTTTAGGGCCTGGAAGCATGGTGTTCCAGAAATCAGAAGTATTTTGGGACAGGCAGTGTGCCCCAGGTAGGTCATCTGAGGAACACAGAAGGTAACAAATGTCCATATTTTCAAAGTAGAAAACTTCAGATGTCAAATGTGGAATCTAACAGAGTAAGATTCTTTGTTCTAAGTGACATTGTGAATCAGTTATTCACAATGAGCAATGGATGTATGAGCAATGGAAAGAAGCAGGGATCCTCAGATCACTACTCTGTGTAATCACAGTGTGATCTGGTCTCCTAAGTGGACAGATCTTCCTTTGCCTCCTGACCTATTGCCCAGGTCCCTTCTCCCCAATGTTGGCAAGGTGGCTGGCATTTTTTATTCTTTAAGTTTCAGCTTCAGGCTTCCTGTTCCAAGAAAGGCGGCCTTTGAAATGTAGGATGCAAAGGGACATGCTGTTTGTATTCTAATGGAGTCTACATGATGCAGAGCAGGGGTTTTTATTCTCAGCACCATGGAGGTTTTGGGCCAGAGAATTCATTCTCCCTGGGGATTTTCCTCTGCATTGTAGGTGCCTGTCAGCATGCAGTACCTCTATTCACCGTCAACACCCTCACTTTCTTCTCCCCTCCGTCCCAGGACAATCTGAAATGGCTCAGTACATCACCTGAAGTCCCCTTGGGGGCAAAAATCACCTTTGGTTGAGAAACAGTTTGAAGCTTCTTTCATTTTTGAAATCAGAAAGATCTTGGTCTGGCATGCAGAGTTTTTATTATTTTGCTATGTAAATTATTTTCCACTCTGACTATGATTTATTTTGGAAAGGCATTTAGAAGTATATTTTAAAACATGTAAACATAAGCGCTTTGTAGTTACCTTGTGAGTGGTTTTCAGATTAATAGCAAAGAGCAATAAACATAGCTTGTGAGATATTCGTTGAAACCTGCTTTATAGCTAAATGTAGTCATTTAAAAAAAGTTCCATGTATGCTTGAAAAGTATTTTTATTGTACTTTGTTGCTGCTTACTTAAACAATGAGAAAATGCTTATTCGAAATTTGATGCTACGAGTTAAAAACAGCTATCATTTTATGTATATACATACG
>NW_028090345.1:0-671 GCF_014824575.4 Sturnira hondurensis
TCCGATAATATTGCCAAGTGTTCCAGCATCACAAGAAACACTATGTTAGCACGGCAGGAGGGAAGCCTTGGAAATTCTGTGTCTCGTTTCCACTATCTGGAGAAAAAAGCCCTGAAATTGTGTATTCATTCCAAGGCCCGAAAGGTGGGAAAGGGTCCAACAGTGCCCAAAGGAAGAAGCCCATAACCCATTTTGCTTAACTGTCTACCTCTGGTCACTATCTGTTTTACAGGGAGTCCCTAATGCTTACAGGAAGAGCCCATAAATAACTTTGGGTAACTGTCCCAACTTCAGTTAACCGCCTCCCATCACATATCTGTTTTACAACAAGATGAACAAATGGGGTCTGGAGCAAGGTAAGGATTCAGGCTAAGAGACCCCCCCCCCCATGCACACACCTAACACATCCCCTCGGGGAAAGGTGACACCACCTTTACCCGTCAATCAATATGTAACTTCTTCACCTCCATCCCACCAACTATGTACGTCCTCAGAACCAAGGACCTGGGGCGCGCATGCCATGCTGACCTTTGGCCATCCTTACTTTTGCTGCCCGTATCCTGCTGTGCCCCGAACCTGTGCCTTTCACCCACTGCCCCTCCAGCTAAGCCCATTCTCGTCCACGAGAGCACGTCACCAAAGAACCAGGCTTGCCCACTGATAGATTTGCT
>NW_028090346.1:0-1416 GCF_014824575.4 Sturnira hondurensis
TCGCACCTGTTATGTATGAGGGGCGGAGCCTTAGGTGTTCACCAGGGCCGGGCGACCCAGTCAGAATCTCAATTTACACCTAACTTTTCACTTAGGCACTTTCCCAACCAAGACCTATTCTTTTTTTCTCCCATGAGGAAATCTGGCACCTGTCGTCAGTCTCCATGGCAGTTCATCCACAGGCTTCCTTTCAAATTGATAAACTTAAACCAGGGGAGGCCATATTTACTTTGGAATTCACCTTTTGGTATTCTCCTTGGTATTCACACCTTTGGTATTCACCTTTTGGTATTCTCCTATTTTAAATGTTTTGTCTTATTTTATTAAAAACATTTTAAATATTATACTTTATCTTACATTTAAACATCCCATAAAAATTATGAGAGCTACTGGTGTATATAGTGTTAAACTTAATACAAGTGAATACAAGTGAAGGTGAAAATACCAGGTCAGCTTTTAAAAAAATTGTTTAATATGCATTATTCCAAAAAATTATTTTGCCTCCTTATTGCATTAACCTTTGTTTCTTTTTTCCCCTATAGTGATTCAAAGTTATATATTTCATTTCTAATTTTTTATGGTTAGGGTTAACTTAATATATGTATTTCTCTATCAACATCAAAAATAAAGAAGTATGGATTCTCCTTGGGCCAAATGATAAATTGAACACACCTTTCCAATACCCAGAAGTTGTTGAACTAATCTTTTAGTTTCAGATCATTATCATTTTATATTTTGAACTTTCAATTTCAAGAACTTTCCTCATCTTTTCAAACAAACAAGTCCAGTTTCACCATTTCATTAACAACCATTGCTTAGCCTCAGCAGTAAGTTGTACCAACTCTACTGTTTGCTACTCTTTCTTTCATGGGATATGTTTTCCTTTTCTTGAATTTTTTATTTAAGGACTCCCCCCACCCCCTGCATTTAATGTCAGCCTTGGGCACCTACAACACGTCAGCCTTCACCTCAAAAATTAAAAACCACAAATGACACCAAACCTTCCCTACTCCTCATGAACTTTGACGCTGGGTCTGAAGCCTAAACAGGTCCTGAATTTGTCCCATTCGTGTATGTGGCCTGTCCTTGTGCTCAGCCTGTTCCGACCCGGAGGTTCTAGGTCAGGGTCTGGGTGGACTGCAGACCTTTTCCGCTGGCTGTTTGGTGTGCTGTTTCTCGGTGAAACTCTCTAGTTCTACAGCATTATTTCAGGAGAAGTAGAAAGTAACATTCGTGTGTTTAGGATGCCTAGCAATTCTGGACTGGTACCTCGAACAGGGGTTTGTATTCACCTTTCTCTTTTTCTTTTCACTGCCTCCCACATCTGCTTGATTTTGTTCTTCAAGGAGGTTAAAACACACTCTCACACTCAACCAAAGGGGAAGGGCCATGGTGGGGCAATTAAAGGCTGGTCTA
>NW_028090347.1:0-896 GCF_014824575.4 Sturnira hondurensis
GGTATTGCTTGAGATCTATTCCTGTTGGTCAACATTGATTTTCTTTCTTTCTAAATTATTACTGAAACACCTATGAGGCTAGATGAGGAATGTGAAAACAGGTTGTATTAATGAGACCTTCTAAACTATTGCAAAGCGCTTATTGAAGGCTCTTGAGTCTATGCCAGAGACAGTATAGACCTGGAGGGGACACGAGTTGGTGGCCCACAGAGCTTGTGGTAAGACACAATGCAGATTAAGCAAAACCGAGCTCCACCTTGGATGGCATCAGGCCTTCAGCTGGGATGTGAATCAAGTCTCAAGCAAATGGGGATAGTGCCCTCAGCTAGCAGTACTACAGGTGATTTCCAGGAGAAAGAGAGGCACCCAGGTAGAAGGACAGGGACACCAGGCTGCGTAGGTCCCATAGCCAGGTTGGCGGGGTGGGGGTGGGGGCTATGCCTCCTGGTCTCTCAGGTGGAGGGCTCCCAGGACAAGGAGAGTATAGGAATGGGGGCAGGGGAGGGGGGACACAGGACATCTCAGGGATCCTTGTGTCCTGGCGTTCAACACGAGCAGGTTCACACAGGGAACTTTACCTGAGAGCCTGCTACAGCTTCCCCTCTGGGTGGCCTGTGATCAGGACGTGAGGGAAGCCGACAAAGACGAGGCCGTGGTTACGGGGATCCACAGGGCACGCCCACCCGCACACGGACACTTGAATCCCGAGGCTCCTTAGACCAGGCAGTAGGAGACAGGATGGCCCTGCATGTGCATCTCATGACACAACTGCCCTATCCACTTGTTCCTAAGGGGTGCTGGTGTCTGTACTGACAATCTAGGAAATGAGCTGTAACAAGCTGACAAGGTCTGTAGAGATCACACCTCATCGTCCACATTACGGGGAATGGAGAGCT
>NW_028090348.1:0-1694 GCF_014824575.4 Sturnira hondurensis
TTTACTGATTTGCAAATATTGAACCATCCTTGCATCCCTGGGATGAATCCCGCTTGGTCATGGTATATGATCTTTTTAATGTCTTGTTGGATGCAATTCGCCAATATTTTGTTGAGGATTTTAGCGTTTATGTTCATCAGCGATATTGGCCTGAATTCAGTGGTGCAGTCTCCTTCAGGTCTCCTGAGGTTCTCCACTTCCACCTACTCCTTTTTTGTTGTTGTTGTCAGTTGGAAGGGGGAGGCAAAATGGTTTATGACAGCAGGAGAGTATTTTATGATATTTACAGTCACGGCCGGTAGAAAAGAGAAGGAAGACCTTTAGGCTATATATAGTGTTAACCGTAATCTTCAGCCCAACTTGCCACTTTTAAGAAAGGATGGACAAAAGATAAGTCTCTTGTTGGGAAGGCTTGTGAGTTGGATCTAGAAAGCAGTGAGGTTGCAGGCGGTCAGATTCTGAGGTAAGGTGAGAGTAAAGGATAGTACATAGGTGTAGTGTGTGGGCAAATAGAGTTAATTACTACAGTAATAGAATTCAGGAACCTGTAAAGTGGGCTAAGATCCAGGAGATATGTTGTGAAGCATTTACCGTTGTATAGAACAGCTATTATTTACAATAATATTACAGCAACAATCATATGACAGACTCTGTGTGATCTGGATAACATGAATAGGGGGTATAGAACTTTGGGTAATGTGCTAAAGGAAAACAAGTGGGGTGAAGTATGGAAAATTAGCAAAACACTGTGGAGGAAAGAACAGGGGAAACCTGTCAAGTAATACAATATAACCAGCCAAGGCAAAGAAGCCTATACAGAAAGAGGAGGAATACAAAGATACTACTTAAATATACAAGAAGTGAGAATAATGAAAAAAAATAATACAAATATGCAGCAACTTGTGGCTTCTCTGCTATAGCAAAGTGAAATTTGTCTCTCTGTCTCTACTGTTGGAATGCCCCCTTTTTGCGTCCAACTCTGGTCTTTTTGTGGTTCCAAGTTATTTGTGTCCCTTGTGGGTAAAAGAAAACAAACAAACAAAGGCAGGAGAAGGGAGGAAAAGGCAGTAAGTTTGGAAAGAAAAAATGAAGTAAAAGAGGAAAGAAGGAGAGGGAAAAAGTATTGAAAGATAAAACAATAATAAAATTAAAAACATACAAGATTACTAAAAAAAATTACTAAAGAAAAAAAAGACACCAAAAAAACATCTCTTGTTGGTTTCAAACTGGCCAAACTGGGTTTTCTGACTGCAGCAGGCTGAGGGGCTATTCCTGTGGTCTTTCTAAACCAGTGCTGTCCCAAGAGCTACCCCAGCGCCTCCCCAGTGCCCCACGAAGGCAATCTAGGTTCTTTTCAGAGCACTTTCTGCAGGCCCTCTCTGTGGGCTGGGGCGCGGGCACGCTCTCGCCAGCCAGGCTGCCTGGGAACCATGGGATCTGGCATGGTCCTTCCAGTTCTGTGGGGGAGCTCAAGGCCTTCCACCCATCCTCTGGATCACTGCCAGGCTGGGTGGGGAGCAGGCTATGCTGCTGTCACAGAAGAATCCTTCAGTTTACTTTCCAAAAAAATTTCTCCAGAAAGCCTGCCTCTCAGCCCAGCCTGATCCTCCAGCCAGACCCGTGACTATTGGGGTCAGAGCCTGACACTGTGCCTCCCAATTCTCCTGGTCTGGCGACCACAGAGTCAGTGGTTG
>NW_028090349.1:0-784 GCF_014824575.4 Sturnira hondurensis
AATGTCCCTGCGAAGGAGAATACCTAGAAATCTCTCTGACTTCCACATGCTTCGGTGATTCCTTTTCTTTCCCCTTCCTACCCTTCACAAACCCTGTCACACTTCATCATGGTCTAGCCCTAAGTAGCCATCGGTAGTCATGCTCTGGACACCCTGCTGTGCTGAGCTGTCTCGAATGTCTGGAGGACCAGGTGGCTTCACGTTCAATGGCACAGGGTGCTCTTCTTTTTAAGTATATTTTATTGTGCATGCTATTACAGTTGTCCCAATTTCTTTTTGCTACCCCTCTGTCTGGTACCCCCCTTGCCTCCAGCAATCCCTTCTTTAGTTCATGTCAATGGGTTGTGCATATAACTTCTTTGGCTTTTCTATTTCTTATACTAGTCTTAACCTCCCCCTGCCTGTTTTGTACCTACCATTTTTGCTTCTTATTCCCTGTATCTTTTCCCACCATCCTCCCCCACCCCCTCCCCACTGATATCCCTCCATGTGATCTCCATTTCTGTGTTCCTGTTTAGTTGTTTGCTTAGTTTGTTTTTGTTCTTATTGTTTTCAGATTCAGTTGTTGATAGCTGTGTTTGCTGTCATTTTACTGTTCATAGTTTTGATCTTCTTTTTCTTAAATAAGTTTCTTTAACATTTCATATAATAAGAGTTTGGTGATGATGAACTCCTTTAGCTTTATCTTATCTGGGAAGCACTTTATCTGTTCTATAATTCTATATGATGGTCTTATTGGATAGAGTAATCTAGGTTGTAGGTCCTTGCTTTTCATCCTTTTGAA
>NW_028090350.1:0-1109 GCF_014824575.4 Sturnira hondurensis
GAAGTTCTCCTGCAAGGCTCTGGATACACCTTCACCAGCTATGAGATGCATTGGGTGTTACAATCCCCAGGACAAGGCCTTGAATAGATGGGAAGGGTTTACCCTAACAGTGGGAACACAAAGTTCTCCATGAAGTTCCAGGGCAGAGTCACCATGGCCACAGACAAGTCTGAAAGCACAGTCTGCATGGAGCTGAGCAGCCTGAGAGCTGAAGGCACAGGTTTGTATTACTTGGTGATGAGATACAGTGAGGGAAGTCCGTGTGAAACCAGACACAAAATGCTTTGCAGGAGACAGAAGGCTTGAGTTGAGGAGTATAGAGAATGGACCCATGTGGCAGTGGCAAATGTAGCTCAGCCCTGATTGGGAAAACTGCCAGGCCTGAGGCGGCACACAGGAACGATGCCCACAGATCAGCTTTTTCGTGGGGAACTAGGCTGCTTTGAGGCTTGCTTTTGCTAAAACTCCCTCGCCCTGAATTGAGGTAGACAATGTTTACTGCATATCTTTAAAGTAACTTCCTAAACTCTGTGCTAAACCACCCAAGGATGGAGTGTAACCAGTTCATCCACTTTCCCCCTTGCATTTGCAACATCCTTTTCTTCGAAGTAATCAGCAACATCCTTTCCTCTTGTTATCTGTAAAAGGTAACCTACAGCGAAAACCTACAGCAAAACTATGCATGGTAAACTAAGACCATCCTCCATGTAATGTGCCCAGTAAAACAACAAAGTCCTGTTCAGCACGGGTCTGAGCACTCTCTCACTCAGAGAGTGGTCATGTAGGTCTGTTTTCTCCACAGGACTTCCATAGTCCATTTAAATTGGTTCATCGTAGTCACAACACACAGATCCTGCTGGTCGGAGTCCTCATTATTTGGCACCAAGGGACAAAGACCCAGGACTATGAGCCACTATTATGGACAACACACCAAGTGGATTTGATTGCATGCATCATCTCAGGTAAGAGCAGACGACACCAAGGGACTTCTGGTAAGGTTGTAGGGTATGCTAGATTTCAGAGAAAGTGGAGTTTCTTCCAAAGTCATCCTCTCTTTCTGCCACTTTGCATCTGCACTCTCTCTACTAAGCAGGAGCCTTGCTCTCTCC
>NW_028090351.1:0-2461 GCF_014824575.4 Sturnira hondurensis
TAAATATGTGAATTCTTTCAGATCAGGAAAGATTAGAAAAGAAGCCTAAAAATCCCTAAGAGTGTGAAATCTCACCAACGGTTTAGAATGACAAGGATCAGCAAACTGTAACTTGGTTTTACTGGATGTGATGGACATACTATGGTAGAAAATCCTGAAATGATGGTTGAATGGAGCAAAGAGCTGCATAAAATTTGTATGATGTATAGAGATTTATTTTAGTAAAGTATTCTTATAAGGAAACATGTATTTGTAAAAATGGTTTCCTGTGTCAAGTATTTGTGCATTTAGAGCTGAATTATAAACTATTCTTGTAAAATCTACTTATTTTGAAAGAGTTATATAATGAGTTCTGGATATATGACCAATAAAACTGATGAAACAAGGTAAAAAAAAAAACAAAAGGCCTGCTGGGTAGTCTTATGTCACCAGCCCCTCCCAGAATCCAAAGGGCCAACTGACCCTCTCACCTCAATGTTGTCTAACAGAGATGGCAAGACCATATGTCCACTCAAATCAGTACCCCTTTTCCTTGGAGGACTGCAGGACTAGGACAGGGTAGACATAGCAATTCAGCAGGTAGGGGTGGGGTGCTGCCCATTCACACCAGGTGAGCAACACTGGTCCTCTTCCTCAAGCCACACAGTTGAGACTCCCAGCAATTTTCTCCCCAGAGTCCTTATAGAAAATAAAGGACACCTCAAAGCCACTGCAGGATGCACCAAGGAGACACATTCTCCAGCCTGGAGCTGTTGCATTCACGGTACCAGTCATAGATCCTGGTCTTGTAACAAAGGGTTTGCTCCATTGATGCAGACCCCAGCTCATGGAGTCTGCCACATTGTGGATGTGACACAAAACATCCACACAGACTACTGAGTCCTGTGGAGAAAAAGGGTGAGCATGGCTTTTCTCTCAAGGGGAGCAAAAGCTGCGGCCCTTCCCATGACCATCCTTTACTGGTTTTCTCCGTACATTACATGATGGTCCTCATTTTTTATGCACAGGTTGGCTTTAGGTGGTTACATTTTACAGAAAACAAAAGAGCTAATGCTGCTAATCACATCACAGAATAAGGATATTTGCAAATGAAAAGAGAAAAGTAGTTGAACTGGTTACACTTGTCCTTGGAAGGTTTAGCATGGATTTTAGGAAGTTACAGTAAGCACTTTCTATCTCAATTTAGGGTGAGGGAGTTTTAGCAAAAGCAAGTTTCAAAGTGGCCTAGGTACATTGCAGGCCTGATTTCCCATGGGAGAACCTATCCGTGGGCGTGGCTGCTGTGAATCTCTGACTAGGAGCTGGGCTCATGCCACACATAATGGTCTTCTACACTCCCTCTCTGGGATGCTGCTTTCAGAGTCCCCCGGGTGGACAGAATCCGTACAATTTGTCACTAGCCAGTGCTACATGGGCTCCCCTTTTCATCTCTATTAGTGTGAATTATTCTCACCTTTTCATCCCATATCCTTTATGGGATGAGACCCCAGGCTCCCTAGGGCAGGGAGCACCTTGCTGCAACATCCCATGGGCTTCTCACTCACTGCCACTGTGAGAAGGGTTTAACGCTCTCCTTCTCTTCTCCCATATTCTTCTCTGCTACAGTTTATAAAGACTCAGAGCAACTACCCTTCAGTTGTTTTTTCTAGTTGATTATTTTTTTTGCATTTGTATGGTTTATTTAGATAAGCTTTCCCCAGTCTAATGAGCAGGTGACAAAATGCACATTTTGGCACCAATGTGTTTTATAATCAATAGTTTTTCTTAACTGGTAAAATACCAGTGACTACATTTTCAAAGGTAATTAAGTTAGAGAATTCATCTATAGAGTCACAGCCCATCACATCTGCAAGATTAACGAGCCCTTCACCACTAATCTCAGCATGTAGTCTCGGCTTTCATTCCTTTTTTAAAAATCTATTTTATTGATTATGTCATTACAGTTGTCCCATTCCCCCTTCACTCCCTCCACCCTGCACACCCCTCCGCCACCATTGCCCCCCTTTTGTTCATGTCCATGTGTCACAAGTTCTTTAGATCCTGTATTCTCCAATAGTATTACTGCCCTCCACCTGTCTATTTTCTACCTACCGTCTATGCTACTTATTCTCTGTTCCTTCTTCTCCCTTCTCCTCCTCCCACTCCCCTGTTGCTAACCCTACATGTGATCTCCATTTCTGTTTCTGCCCCCGATCTAGCTGTCCTCTTAGTTTGCTTTTGTTTTAGGTGTGGTTGTTAATAACTGCGAGTTTGCTGTCCTTTCACTGTTAATATTTTATCTTCTTTTTCTTATATAAGTCTCTTTAACATTTCATATAATAATGACTTGATGAGGATTAACCCCTTGAATTTGACCTTATCTGAGAGGCACTTTACCTGCCCTTCCATTCTAAATGAGAGCTTTGCTGAATAGAGCAATCTTGGCTGTAGGTCTTTGAATTTCATGACTTGGAATACTTCT
>NW_028090352.1:0-1138 GCF_014824575.4 Sturnira hondurensis
TAATTGAAGCTTTACAGAATGATGAAGTCGAAAAGGTCTTGAAACAAGGAAGCGTTCGCTTCCCACAGAATGCATTCATTTGTCAGGCCTTAGCAAGACATTTCTACATTAAAGAGAAAGACTTTGACTCTGCTCTCTATTGGGCAAATGAGGCCAAGAAGAAAGCCCCTAAAAACTCCTATATCTCAGATACACTTGGCCAGGTGTATAAAAGTAAAATCAAATGGTGGTTGGATGGAAACAAAAACTGCAGGGATATCACTGTTAATGATCTAACACATCTCCTGGAAACTGCTGAAAATGCAGCAAGAGCTTTCCAAAAGTCCCAGGAGCAAACTGACAGGAAAGACTACGAAACAGAGACCTGGTGCCCACAGAAGTCCCAAAGAAAATATGACATGTACAATACGGCTGGGTTCTTGGGGGAAGTAGAAGTTGGTCTTTACACTATTCAGATTCTTCAGCTCACTCCCTGTTTCCACAAAGAACAAGAATCATCTAAAAAAGCTATGGCAGCATTTTTATCAGGAAAGGGGAATATTCCTACAGATCCAAGAAATGAATATTATTTGGCTCTTAACAATTTCACATCCTACTTACAAAATTTGCAGTCAGATATGAAAAAGTGCTTTGACTTTTTTACTGATTATTTGGTTCTTTTAAAGACAAGGAATACCCTAAAAGAAACGGTGGAAATCTCATTAAGCAAGAAAATCAGTCGTTGTTTCAGGAAATACGTGGAACTTTTCTGCCATTTGGATTCAGGTTCATTACGAAGCAAAGAGAGTCAGTTACTCCAAGAGGAGAATTGTAGGAAAAGTCTAGAAGGTTTGAGAGCAGATAAGTTTTCTGGACTTCTAGAATATCTTAACCCTAATCACAAAGATGCTGCAACCATTATGGAAAACATAGTAAACCAGTACACTTTCCTCTTTCAGCAAAATCCACAAAAACGGCTGGCAAAAGAGAAACAAAATTTCATTTTGGCCAACATTATTCTTAATTGTTTAAAACCCAACTCCAAGACCATTCAGCCACTTAACACACTTAAAAAACAGCTCCGAGAAGTGCTACAATTCATAGAACTAAGTCACCCATATCCAGACCCTTATTTCTTGGCCTGCCTGCTGTTCTGGCC
>NW_028090353.1:0-1062 GCF_014824575.4 Sturnira hondurensis
GCTGGGTTTAAGTACTGAGTTTAAGTATAGTCCTTCCCATGTGGGAAAGGAAGCAAGGTTAAAAGAGAATGGTGGTTAAATCTAGATGAGTAGAAATATATGTAAAGAATGTGAAAGTTTTAAACCTAGAGTAAAGGAAACCTCAACTACTTGTTTTCTGGTTTGGTGGGAAGAGAGCAAGTCTCTGCCATTGGTTTTTTTCTGATCAGAAACCCTGTGTACCTGTATTGTAAGATCTAGGAAAGGTCACCTGTAGCCGGTTGGGGAGAGTGCCTTTGCCATCTGGGACCCAGGAAGGGTCATTTGGGGCTGATAGGTGTTTCAGCCTGAGGCAAAGCAGCATGTCTCTGCCATGAGACCGGATTGGAAGAGAGCAAGTCTCTGCCATTAGTTCTGTTTCTGATCAGAAACCCTGTGTACCTGAAGACCTAGTGAAGGTCACTGTAGCTGGTTGGGGAGAATGCTTTTGCCACCTGGGACCCAGGAAGGATCATTTGGGGCTGATAGGTGTTTCAGCCTGGGGCAAAGGAGCATGTCTCTGCCATGAGACCGGGCCTGAAGGAGTATGTCTCTGTGAGGCACCAGTGGACGCATTGGTGCAAGAGAATGCCTCTACCTATATATTGTTTCGAAACTCTGTGTTCCAGATTTTGCTCTATATCTGCTCTGAAAAGGAAATTGAGGATTCCAGAAAAGGTTAAAACTTCATACTCTGTGAGGAAGTGAATAAGGAAAAAGATTTTCCATTATGCTTTGTATTTTTCTCCCTACCTGATCCCTCCAGAATTTGGCACTTAGAAGGAATAAATGATGACATAAGGTTTCTTTGCATAAAACCAATAAGACCAGTCATTAACAGTGGTTTTATTAACCAGGACTTTGACTGGAATGTCACACCTATAGGAGGCATATATGGGTTCTGGTCGTCACCAGAAGGCCCTGAGGAACTAAGATTGACTTGCGAAGCTAGCGAAAGCCCACGAGAAAAGCCTGGTACTTGGTTAGTTGTGTGGTCCATGCCAGTCTTTCCGGGGAAGGAACGAAGGTTGTCTTCCTGAAAGA
>NW_028090354.1:0-1277 GCF_014824575.4 Sturnira hondurensis
GGTACCGTAAATCAGGAAAAGAGCACACGTCCGTTTTTCAGGTCGCTGGCACTGTGGACTGTGTCGTCTGTCTAGGCAGGATCTCCAACTAATCCAAAGTCATGTGGCACCTTCCACTGGCAAGAGTTCTTTGTACCAAGCTCCAGTCAAAGTCTCTCTTGCTTTCCAGGCCACTCAGCCAAAGGGAGCACCCCAAAGCCGAGTGGGCCTCTTCTACCAAAGCTGCACTCCACCAAAAGTGCATCTTTCTTCTTCACCTGGCCGCAGGGATCTTCATTCTGGCAAAGCTGCGTGGTCTTCCCTTTTACCTGGCCAAGAGGGGGTCTGCACTCTGCTGAAACCGTGTGGCTCTCCCTCCTAATGGCTACAGGTGTCTACATCTTTCCAAAACAGCGTGGCTCTCCCCCTCACCTGGCCAAGAGGGGTTCCTCACTCTGCTAAAGCCACATGCCTCTCTCGCAGGCCCTCTCTCAGAGAAGCCACCCCCAATTCCAGCCTGGGTAGCAGCCACTCACTTCTCCCTGGCCCAAAACTTGGCCACGGCTATTTAACATATCTATGAAACCAGTTCAAGGTTATAGATATGTTAAATGACCATTCCAGAGGTTAGCTGCAAAACTGTTGCTATGCAAAACAGCTCTCAATGGCCCTGCTCCATTCGTCCCTTCCCCCAACTGACACCTGGGTGTGGGGGCGGTGAGGACATCTTAATATTTCCTCCAATATTCCTGTACACTTTGAGTTCTGGACACCATTCCAAATCTTTTCTGGGCCCCCCCCTTGGCTGCACCCTGTATCATGCTTAGGAATGGAATTGCTGAATCTTTTTTATGTTTACAAATTAATCTATTTTATCTTCAAAGAACTTTTGCAGCATCTTTTTGTCTATTGATTTAGATACATATGGATACATGTGCATGGTTTTTTTAAAAAATCAAACAATAGAATAAGGTTAAAATGAATAGTTTTTTAACTTTAAATGTCTTTGCCCCACTCTAATCTTGTCCCTAGGCACTAATAGCTTCTTAGAAATTTGTCTCCAAGTTTTTCTATAATATACAACCAGAGGAAGAACTTTTTAAATTTATTTTTGTTTTGTTTGAACGCTGAACACAAAGCCCTGCTGCTTTATTCTTTTCAACACCTGCATGTTATCCCATTGATGTAGCTTAATTAATGAAACCGGTCACTTATTCTTGATATTTAAACTCTTCACAGCTCTTCGTTATTTCAATACTGCAATGAGTATTTTTAAACAGTCTCTGAGATACTGGTGG
>NW_028090355.1:0-2625 GCF_014824575.4 Sturnira hondurensis
TGAGGAGCAGAGCCCTAGGTGTTCACCAGGGCGGGGCAACTCAGTCGCTGGGCTGTGACGATGTGTGTGGGGGTGGGATCAAAGAGGAGCAACAACGGCCCTGTCTGCTGCTTCCCCCCGACTTGGGCCTGTGCGGTCTGTCTCATTGCTTGCTCCTTTGCTGGTTTATCTGCATGCGAATGTGTGACTGCGGTCAGCCTGCACCTTACGCCCTCACCAGGTCTGCCTGTTGAGACACCTGGGATCTGCACCATGGCTGCCTACTCACTAGGGTTGGGGGATTTTTCCTACCCAACCCTCCTCCGCTGCTGACTCCACCCGTCTTACCTGTCTTGGTGAACGGTTTGTTGTTGTCGGACTTCCATATAGTTCAATTTTCTGTGTTTTGGCTGCATTTTGGTTTACTAAACTTTGTTGTCTTCAAACTTGGTTGTGGGAGAAGGCACAGTGTTTCCACCTATGCCTCCATCTTGGCCTGATTTTTTTGTAATATAAGTGATCAACTTCACTTGCTTCCAGTTTGATACTTATTTTGCCAGCTCTTACTCAACAATCAATCTTTCCAAATATATTGAGATGCAAACTTTCCATGTGTTAAATGTACTTATATACTGAGACTTAATTCCTCATTCATTCAACAACTAATTGCTGAGCATCTGCTGTTTGCCACAATGTCTAGGAAGATTCAACATCACATTCTATGTCTATGCCTTTGCCAACTTAATTGTTAATCCATGTTGATATCCTTAAATTATTACTATTTTATGTCTTGTTTCTGTCAGTTTTGATGTTCCACTCAATTTTTTTATTTTATTTATTTATCTTTAGAGGGGAGAGGAAGGAGAGAAATATTAGTGTATGGTTGCTTCTCATGAGTCCCCTGCTGGGAACTGGCCTGCAACCCAGGCATGTGCCCTGACTGGGAATCGAACCCCGATCGTCTGGTTTGCAGGCCCCCGCTCAATCCACTGAGCTACACCAGCCAGGGTCCACTCAATTTTTTGATACAGTTGCTTGAGAATCATTCCAGTTACTCTAATTTCATTCTCCCTGCCATTCCTGTCATTCTGTAACCTCACATTTCTTTAAATGTGTTCTATGTAAGTGCACATACATTCTCATACATTTGTGAAAATAGAAAGGGGAACAAAACAGGTGATGCCCTGCTTGTTCAGATCTTGTATTATGATGGTGAAGGCAGAGCACATGAAATACATGTTTGTATGATAACACACTCAGGCTTAAATCATATGAAGAAAGTTACTCAGTATAAAAGAATGGAATTGTTACAGCATGTGCAGAATTTTCTAGAGTATAGTCTGGCAGGCATTTGCATATTGGATGAAGACCAGACCAGAATTAGTGTGCGCTCCTTTGTCAAAAATAAGATCAAAAGACAAAGTCCAAGAAAAACAGAAAGGATGCAACATTAGAGAAGTCAGAAAGGGACCTGCCTCATCTGCAATTAAACTTCGTAAAAACCCCTTCCTTGCAAAAGTAATTCACACACACAATCATCATCACCATCATCATCATCGTCCCTCACCACACCTATCTAAACATGGAGGCGCTGCCAATATTAAAACTGACCTCCCTTATAGATCTACCACTGCAAATTGTGGATTTGATAAAGATCCTGAATCAAATCAGATGTGGAACCTGGAAACAAACAAGCAAGATAGTTGGACAAATCAGAAAACTGACTAGATATTTGATTATGCAAAAAACTTGTTATAATCGTAGTGTTTGATAATGTTGTAGTCCTATTCTAAAGACCCCCGTCTTTAACAGACACTAACATGTTTACAGAGAGAATCGTGCACTCTCAGACATGTATGGTCAGCTCATTCCATGCAATGAGAATACAACTCATTTAGGAGTTGATCATTTTTGAGTTAAGATGATAAACACATGGGAGTTGGCTCTTCTCTGTTCCCTGCCTTTGTAAATTTTTGAAATTTTTTATTAAAATATTTTAATATGGCCCTGGCTGGTGTAGCTCAGTGGATTGAGCGCGGGCCTGCAAACCACACGATCGCGGTTCAGTTCCCAGTCAGGGCATATGCCTGGGTTGCAGGCTGGTTCCCTGCAGGCTAGTTCCCAGCAGGGGACGCATGAGAGGCAACCATACATTGATATTTCTCTCCTTCTCTTCCCCTCTAAAGATAAATAAATAAATAAATAAATCTAAAAAAAAAGAATTTAAAAAAATAAATAAATAAATTATTTTAATATAAGTAGTATATTCAGTTCATTGTTCACATTGCAATTCTTAAAAAAATTAAAACTCACAAATACAAATGAGTTACTATGTTTCTGATTCTTTTTCAATCTCAATGCATGCGAAGATAACCACTACTCAGAATTTAGCAATTCTTATTCTCTTCTTTAAACTGTCTTACTCTAAAACACAATCACTCATTCCACATTTTTCATTGTTGACACTATTACAGATGTCCCCATTCCTCCCCCCACCTTTGCCCACCTCCACTTACCCCTCACCCTCCTTCCCTCTGGTCATCACCACACTGTAGTATGTGTCTAAATGTTACGCATATATGTTCTTTCGTGACCCCCTTCACCTTCTTTGATCCAGTCCTTCCCACCCCTCCCCTCTGACAGCTG
>NW_028090356.1:0-610 GCF_014824575.4 Sturnira hondurensis
CACTTATACTCACCCTCAGTTAATACAGTCCTACAGTTCAATGGTGCTTGATCATTTAACAATCCTAAAATAACTGGCCAAGTTGCCTTTTTTTTAATTCATACCTGAATTGAATGCCTACCTGGGTGGTTCATCTACACTATGACTTATGACCACAGTGTTCCATATACTCTTCCATATACGGCTTTTTTATTTTATTAAAAACTTACTGGACTTTCTGGAAGATGAACATTGAAACACCCAGTATACCTCACCTATTAAGTCAGAAAAGTATGCAATTTAGCATTTATAAAAGTGATTATAATTTTTATTCTAAGCTTCACCAGGAATTTCAAGTTTGTGTGTTACTTTCTCAGAGCCTGAAAACTAAAAGGTTATTAAAAGTACAAATTGTTTCATGCAAATATTTAGGGATGACTGTTAGAAAATAAACATTAAACATAATGGAATCTTATAGGTGTGTTTCATTTTTTAATTTGTCAAATATTTATTGAATGAACAATTGAAGAAGGCAGAGTACTGGACCGAATGCCATAGCAAAGATATTCCTTGCCCTCCGTGTGTCATAAGATAGCAGGAAAAGGAAACTAAGTGACGGATTTGCATAAAA
>NW_028090357.1:0-1077 GCF_014824575.4 Sturnira hondurensis
TCTAGCTTATGAAGTGTTTTCTCAAAAATAGATGCTGAGTTTTAGCAGATGGCATTTGATAGAAGGTAATTTTTCAAAATGATCATACAGGTTTTTTCTTCTTTGTAATCTGCGCTTGCCATTTAAATTCTCTTTTCTCTGAGGATGCTTCTCTGGTGGAATTCAGTGCCCCAGAATGAAAGATTGTACATTGTAGCTTTTAGAGGGCCCCTAGAATGGTAGCCCGATCCCCTTCTGGTCATTGAAAAGCACGCTCACCAGTTACTACAGCTTTATCCACGTGCACTCTCAAAGACTAATGAACACCTTTAGGTTGTAGCATTATTGTGGTTAGTGTCTCAAATGAGACACCAAAATAAACATTGGAAACAAAAGGGCCTAAAGGGAATAACTATGGTTCACGAAAAAAGAGCCTGATTGGTCTCCTGAGAATCTTCATGAAAACATTCCTTCTCAGAGATAAGAACTGGATGACAGGAAAAACAAATAACCAACTCATTTTTTAAAAAGCTTTTGGACATGAAAAGTATTATCTTCAACCACCCCACCCCCAGATTAATAGGCAGTTAAAGCCAAGAAAATATTCCATGAAGTAATGCAAAAAAGACAAAGACTCACACATTTTTGACTTCCAGTCAAGATAGCAGTATAGGTAAATATGTCTCACCTCCTCACACAACCACATCAAAATTGCAACTAAACTACAGAACAACCATCACTCAGAACCATCAGAAATCAAGCTGAACACCTAATCAGTCTAACACCTATGGAATTAAAGAAACCACATCCATCCAGAGTGCAGGGACTGAGTTAGTGGAAGAAATTTCTAGAGTCCCAAACAGTCCCCTTTAAAGAACCCACACACCAACTTACTCAGACTCATTCCTCTGAGCTCCAGCACCCGGGTAGCAGCTTGAAAGGCACCAGTGGCACACAGGGAGGAACTGAAGTGGCTGGCAAGGTGAGAGCTGAGGGACAGCTTTCTCCCAGACAGAAAGGAGGAACTGGCAGGCGAGTGCCATATCTGAGACTCCACAAACCTGGCTAACACTGTTTGCCCCTCCTTGGAGACCCCGT
>NW_028090358.1:0-1187 GCF_014824575.4 Sturnira hondurensis
CCCCACTGTCAAAAATGGACAGATATTCCAAACAAAATATCAACAAAGATATAGCTGCACTAAACAACACCCTAGATGAAATGGACTTGACTAATATATATAGAGCCCTGCATCCCAAAGAAGCTAAATACACATTCTTTTCAAATGCACATGGAACATTTCCAAAGATAGATCACATGATAGGACACAAAATGAGCCTCAGCAAATTCAAGAAAATTGAAATCATACCAAGCATTTTCTCTGACCACAAGGGACTGAAATTGGAAACCAACCCCAGAGGGAAAAACCCAAAACACCCAAAATGATGGAGACTGAATGGTATGCTATTAAACAACGAATGGGTCAAGATTGAAATTAGGGAAGAAATCAAAAAGTTTCTGGAAACAGATGAAAATGAACTCACAACAACCCACGACTTATGGAACACGGCCAAGGCAGTCCTGAGAGGGAAGTTCATAGCAATACAGGCTTACCTAAAGAAGATAGAAACATTTCAAACAAACAACCTAACCTGATGCCTGCAAGAACTCAAAGAACAACAACAAAGACAGCCCAGAGCAAGTAGAAGGAAGGAAATAACCAAGATCAGAGCAGAATTAAATGACATAGACACTAAAAGCACAATTCTAAGGGTCAATGAATCCAACAGTTGGTTTTTTGAAAAGATAAACAAAATAGACAAGCCTTTAAGTAAGCTCATTAAGAAAAGAAGAGAGGCCCTGGCTGGTGTAGCTCAGTGGATTGAGTCCGGGCCTGTGAACCAGAAGATTGTGGTTTGATTCCCAGTCCGGGCACATGCTTGCGTTGCAGGCCAGTTTCCGGCAAGAGCCAGTTCCCTACAGGGGATGCACGAGAAGCAACCATACATTGATGTTTCCTTCCTCTCTCCTTCCCTTCCCCTCTAAAGATAAATAAATAAAATATTTTAAAAAAAGAAAAGAAGAGAGAGGACCCAAATAAACACAATCAGAAATGAAAGAGGAGAGATTACAACTGATACCACACAAATAGAAGGGATTGTAAGCAATTACTATGAAGAAGTGTATGCCAAGAAATTTGAAAACGTAGATGAAATGGACAAATTTCTAGAAAAATATAATCTTCCAAAGCTCAATGAAGAAGAAGTAGAAAGCCTGAACAGACCAATAACAGCAAATGCAATTGAAGCAGTAATCAAAAAACTCCCA
>NW_028090359.1:0-765 GCF_014824575.4 Sturnira hondurensis
ATAGTTGTCATTAACATCACCAATAGGATACCTATGCTGAAAAAATATTGGACGAGTTCTATTTATATAGTATTATTTTTTTTTTTTTTTTAATATTTTTTATTTATTTATCTTTAGAGGAGAAGGGAGGGAGAGAAGGAGAGAAATATCAATGTACGGTTGCCTCTCGTGAGTCCCCTGCTGGGAACCGGCCTGCAACCCAGGCATGTGCCCTGACTGGGAATCGAACTGCGATCATGTGGTTCACAGGCCCGCGCTCAGTCCACTGAGCTACACCAGCCAGGGCTATATAGTATTATTTTCATATAAGGAAACATTTTTGACTTTAATAATTAACTTTCTATATTAGCAATGTATAATTTATAAAATTGAGAAATTATTTCAGGGCAAATAAAATTTTAATTAACGTGCAGACTTGAAAAATTTTGCCTACATATAAAAGAATGTATGAAATGTTTAGAGAATAACAGTAAAGTGGATATGGATGTACTGGTCCCCCACCATCAGAAATAGAACATCATCAGTGTGGCCAGGGTCCATGTGTAATTAATTACTCCTGGTGGTGTCCTCCCTTACCGCCCTACCTCCATTTTGTATTATTTTTTCTATTTTTTTTGTAGTTTTATTATTTTTATATATTGCTTAGTATTTTACATTTTCTAAAAAATTTATTTACTGATTTTTTTGAGAGAGAGAGACACAGGCATGTTGATTTGTTGTTCCAATTATTAATGCATTCGTAGGTTGATTCTTGTACGTACCCTG
>NW_028090360.1:0-565 GCF_014824575.4 Sturnira hondurensis
GGCACAGGAGGCGTGGCTATGGCCCAGAGAGGGCGTGTGTAGATCGCAGCAGGGCTTCTGATTAGAAGCCAGGCTTCCTGACTGTCAGCAAAGCAGAACTCATATAAAAAACAGCATTTATTGGGCACCAACTGCATGCTGAAGGTTTTACAGGAAGGGTTTTCCTGATGAGGTCGGTCAGAGGTCTGAGGTGGTGGTCGTCTTGGCTGAGGGCCCCCTATGTTAGGGCTTCCCGTGCAGTGGGCCTGCGAACCTCAACTGCAGGGGTGCAAATACACCTCTCTGCCTGGATACCTGCGTGGGATGCCCCAGTTCTCAATTCTTTTCTGCCAGCCAGGCCCCCTTGAATTGCCGTAGTCAAGCCCATTGAAACCCTTTGAACCGGGCTGCTTGTCTCCATTGTACAGATTTGTAAACTGGGGACCAGTGAGGCGCCCAGCTGCTCCAGTCTTTCCAGAAATGGCTGAGCTGGGATCGAAGCCTGGATCTGTCTGAGCCTTTGTTTTCCTGGGTCCCATCCCACCTTCTCCTCACCTAGGACTCGAGAGCCCAGTTCAGGATTGTC
>NW_028090361.1:0-1367 GCF_014824575.4 Sturnira hondurensis
TTTATTTGACTTACTTTCACCACAACTCATTCTAGAAAAGATACAGTGATACGCGAGATACGGTCAAATGACAAATTAGAAGTAGGTGAGAAAGACAAAGGAAAAACAAAGACAGAGAAAAGCGGAGCCAGGAGCGAGGCTAGCAAAACACACTCGCCTTGGAATTCTGCGCGCTGGCTACCCTGGGCCACGGGCGTCACCGAGCTTCTGGAGAGAAACCCAGTCACAGCACTCATAAAATATGCGAGCCAATAAAACTCCAACTCTGAGTTTTTAGTAGAGTCTTCCTCTGTGAAATTCAGGGTCTAACTTACAAAAAGGTAATAAGTGTTTACCTCTGTTTTATCTCTAGTGTCTGTGGTAAACAAAGCAATAAGAAAGGAGAGTGCACACCCGAGAGTCACACTCAGAGACGAACACTTCAGCATGCTGCCCTGTGTGTCTCCACACCACGTTCCTCCAGCTAGGACGGCCCACAAGGATCCCAAGGTCACGGGTTCACATCTAAAGTCAGATGAATGAAGAGGTAACCGCACACATGCGTGGTAATGAAGATGGTTCATTTTCACTGTCGCTCCTTATGAATATCCTCATGGTGATCTCTAGGTAACCCTGCCAATTTTTTTAACACTTTTGTAGACCTAGCACAGAGCCAGAGAAAGGGACATCTGTGAAAGAAAACAGACTTGAACCCTGAAGGGGAATTAAGACTAATTGATCACCCAGGAGGTACCCTGTCCTCTGAGCCTCATCCTCCCACGAAAGAACTCCTTCTGCTCCCCAAGTCAGTGTGTCCAATGACGGTGGCTCAGAGTCCTCCCAAAGAATTTCCACTCAATCCAAAATTGACGACCAGCTCCCTCTAGAGAGGCTTGCTTTTTATCAGAAATGCCATCGCCCCTGGCCATGGCTAAATCTTAAGAAGTCCAAGTGACCCCACTTTCCCCAAAGGGACCTCTTCCCTCATCAAATATTAGCCAGTCAAGCCTATTCCACTTCAAACATCCCCAGAGCCCTAGAAGACCAGTTGCAAAGGATGCTGGGAGAGGCTTTGGGGGTCCCCTCCTCCTTCTCCAAGGCTTCTTTTGAGAGCCGTCACTCACCTCCTTTTTCTCAGACTTCTGCCAAGCTCTCTGGAACACCCATTGCATCACTAATACTAAAGCCCTGTAGTTCGTCAACCTGTTCCAGTCCTGGAGGCTGAGAACACAGCCTCCTCACACCCATCCTGTCAAGTGGGAAGCTGCTCATTTTCACACATTTCATAAACCTCGTTTCCAAGACCAAGAGTTGTCACGGCCATCCTGCTTGCTCCCAGGGCTCCTTGCCGCCACCCCTCCCTGGCCCCGTGAGAGCCCCTCGAGGCT
>NW_028090362.1:0-519 GCF_014824575.4 Sturnira hondurensis
CCCACGTTAAGAAAAAAGAAATCTCTCAGATAGACAACCTGACTTTATACCTCAAAGAACTGGAGCCCTGACCAGCATGATTCAGTTGGCTGAGCATTGTCCCATAAAGCAAAATGTTGCTGGTTTGATTCCGGGTCAGGGCACACGCCTGGGCTGCGGGCGCATGCAAGAAGCAAGTGATCCCTGTTTCTTTCTCATGATGATGTTTCCCTCCCTCTATTTCTCCCTCTCTTCCCCTCTCTCTAAAAATAAGTAAAATCTTTTTAAAAAAGTACTAGAAAAAAAAGAACAAACTAAGCTCACAGTTAGTAGTAGGAAGAAAATAAAAGATCAGAGAAGATGCTATTTTTCTCCTTCTTTTTTATTTTATTTTTTAAAATATTTTATTTATTTATTTTTAGAGATGGGGAAGGGAAGGAGAAAGAAAGGGAAAGAAACATCAATATGTAGTTGCCTCTCATGTGTCTCCCACTAGGGACCTGGCCTGCAACCCTGGCATGCGCCCTGATTGGGAGTCGA
>NW_028090363.1:0-586 GCF_014824575.4 Sturnira hondurensis
ATTTGTCTATGTTGCAATTGGGAAAACACCACCCAAGAGAAGATGGGCCATACACATGTTACTCTTTTGTCCTCAGGATCATGGCCCTGTTACCCCGTGTCTGAAACAGAGCAGATACACGGAGCAGTTTGTTTTGTAGTTTACAGGGGAAGTGCAATATCCACTCTTCCGTTATGGCTGAAAGCAAAAGGTCATGAATTCATTTTTGTTAATGGTAGCTTTTTATTTTTTCTTCAGTGGATTAGTATTTCTAGATGTTTGGGCGGTACATGTCCAGAAAGGCCACATGGAATGTATTAAGCTTCTGGACCCTCATTCTTTTTTGTGCAGTTCCATAAATACTTACAGCAATAAACTTCACAGCGTTCCTATTTTGAGCCCCATGCTATGAGAGAAGCATGGGGAACAGCATGCCAGGGTAACGTAAGACCAGCAGAGAGACTTTTTTATAGCTTCAAAGAGTCGCCTGACCCTTTTGGAAGAGGAGGCAGGCGGCGGCTCCCTAAGGGGCGGTGGGTGACGAGTGCAGGGGACAGATGCTGGCCGATAACAACCCGATCCAGCCCCTCAGGGCCCTTTATACACC
>NW_028090364.1:0-868 GCF_014824575.4 Sturnira hondurensis
GCTTCATAAAAAGAGTTGGGGAGTTTTCCATCATTTTGGATTTTTTGAAATATTCTGTGAAGAATCGGGGTGAGCTCTTCCTTAAAAGCTTTGTAGAATTGTCCTGTGAAACCATCTGGTCCAGGGCTTTTGTGCGATGGGAGTTTTTTAATTACTTCTTCAATTTCCGCTGCTGTTATTGACCTGTTTAGGTTTTCTGCTTCTTTTTCATTGAGTTTTGGAAGATTATATTTTTCTAGAAATTTGTCCATTTCATCTAGGTTTTCAAATTTCTTGGCATACACTTCATAGTAATTCCTTACAATCCCTTCTATTTCTGTGGTATCAGTTGTAATCTCTCCTCTTTCATTTCTGATTGTGCTTATTTGGGTCCTCTCTCTTCTTTTCTTGATGAGCCTACTTAAAGGTTTATCTATTTTGCTTATCTTTTCAAAAAACCAACTCCTGGATTCATTGATCCTTAGAATTGTGCTTTTGGTCTCTATGTCATTTAATTCTGCTCTGATCTTGGTTATTTCCTTCCTTCTACTTGCTCTGGGCTGTCTCTGTTGTTGTTCCTCCAGTTCTTGGAGGCATCGGGTTAGGTTGTTTGTTTGAAATGTGTCTATTTTCTTTAGGTAAGCCTGTATTGCTATGAACTTCCCTCTCAGGACTGCCTTGGCCGTGTCCCACAAGTTTTGGGTTGTGGTGAGTTCATTTTCATTTGTTTCCAGAAACTTTTTTATTTCTTCCCTGATTTCTATCTTGACCCATTTGTTGTTTAATAGCATAGCATTCAATGTCCATGCTTTTGGGTGTTTTGGGTTTTTTCCTGTTGGGTTAGTTTCCAAATTCAGTCCCTTGTGATCAGAGAAAATGCTTGGTATGA
>NW_028090365.1:0-25646 GCF_014824575.4 Sturnira hondurensis
ACTAGAGGCATATAGTTCCATATATCAAGTTACATTACAAGACTATAGTAATCAAACACTACAGTGCTGGCATTGAAACAGATACATAGGCCCACAAAACAGAATTAATAGCCCAGGTATTAACTCATGCATATATTGTCAACTAGACTTTAAGAGGGTTCTAAGAACACATGATGGAGAATGAATAGTCTTGTTAATAAATGGAGTTGGAAAACTGGATATTCATATGAAAAAGAATAAAACTGGACCTCTCTCCCACACCACTCATGAAAATTATTTTGCCGTAAATTAAAGATTTAAATGTGAGACCTGAAATTCTAAAAATTCTAAAAAAGGCCAGAGGTAGGGAGACATTGGTATTGGCAATTATTTGTGGATATAACAGCACTATCACATGCAACAAAATAAAAAATAAACAAATGTTATTGCCGCAAACTAAAAAGTTTTTACACAGCAAAGGAAACACTGTCAGGGCCTAAAGACGGCGGATGCAATCTATCAAGAAGATCGCACCAGGAGGGCTTGGCTGAGGCAACCCAAACAGGATACTGCAGCCGAGCCAGGTAGCCCCCACCCTTGGAGGCATCCCTGGATCACGAGTACTAACTACCAATCAAGATGCTGATCACGCGCCCACCCACCAACCGTCGCTAAGAGCATGCAGTGAGCATGCACAGGACAACCTATCAGAACCACCTCCCCTTTTCCCCTGCCCCCTATATAACAGCCCCGCCCAAAATAAAATTTGCAGCTTGATCAGAATCCTTTGTCTTGCTGCCATTCTTCGCGCCTCTTGTTCCCATCCCTATTCATCCGTTTCAGGTAGACTCGGGACCCCAGTTGACTGTTCCGCGGGACGGAACAAAACACCAAAATGAAAAGGGAACCTGTATGCATGGCAGACTGATGGCTGAGGGGAGGGGGTGTGGGGGACTGGATGGAAGAAGGTGAAGGGATCATCCAAGGGGCTTATATGCATAACCCATAGACACAGACAACAGTGTGGTGATGGCCAGAGAGAAAGGTGCCAGGGCTAGGGGGAGGTAGACAAAGGGGGAGGGAATCTGGACATCTGTAATAGTGTCCACAATAAAAGTAAAGGTTTTTTTTAAAGGCAACATATACAATGGGACAAAATATTTGCAACCCTTATATGTGGTAAAAGGTTAATAGCAAAAAAAAATTTTTTAGAAATGTATGCAACTAAATAGCAAAAGAACAAATAATGTTCATATCAGCAAAATTTGCAATAGCCAAGTGCTGGAAGCAACCTAAGTGCCCATCAGCAAATGAATAAATCAAAACATATAATAAAATCTAAAAAAAAATTTTTTTTAAGTTCTGGCTGGTGTAGCTCAGTGGATTGAGGGCCGGCCTTCGAACCAGAGGATCGCAGTTTGATTCCCAGTCAGGGCACATGCCTGGGTTGCAAGCCAGTTCCCATCAGAGGCACACAAGAGGCAACCATAGACTGATATTTCTCTCCCTCTTTCATTCCCTTCCCCTCTAAACATAAATAAATAAAATCAAAAAAAATTATTGTACATTTACACAATGAAATTCTGTGCAGCAGAGAAAAAGAAGGAGCTCCTACCCTTTGCAACAGCAAGGATGGAACTAGAGAGCATTATGCTAAGTGAAATAAGGCAGGCGGTGAGGAACAAATACCATATGATCTTACCTTTAACTGGAACAAAATCAACAAAAGAAAAAAAGCAAACAAAATATAACCAGAAACATTGAAATTAAGAACAATCTAACAATAGCCAGAGGGGAGTGGGGAGGAGACAGTGGGGAGAAAGTTTTGCAGGAACTACTATAAAGGACACAAGGACAAAACCAAGGGGGAGAGTAGAACCAAGAGAGGGAGGTGGGCTTGGCTGAGGTGGGAGGAAGGGGTGGGGAGAAAATGCAGACAACTGTAACTGAACAACAATAAAGTAATTTTTTAAAAAAGAGCAAATAATCCAGTGGAAAATAGACAGATGGCTTCAATAGACATGTTTCAAAAGAACATGAACATATACAAATGGGCAACAGGTATTGAATACATGGAAAGATGCTCAACATCACTAATCATCAGAGGAAAGCAAATCAAAGCTACAATGAGATATTACCTCACACCTGTTAGAATGTCTCTTATCAATGAGTAAGAGATAATTGTTCAAGGGAGTGGGAGAAAAAGAGAACCGTTTTTTTGTTCTCTCTGGGTGGGAATAAAAATGGGTATTGCCACTATGAAAAACAGTATGGAGCCTTCTCAAATATGAAAGAATATGATGCAGCAATCTCACTTCTGATTATGTACCCAAAGGAAATAAAATTTACATCTTGAAGAGATATTGGCACTTCCAGCTCCATTGCACAATTATTCACAATTGCCAAGAAGACATGGATAAAACATAAATGTCCGCCAATGAATACATGAATAAATATGATGTACTACCTTTCTCTCTCTCTCTCCATATATATATCTATCTATGTATATGATATTCATTCATCTATATATGAATAAATATTATTCAATGATAAAAAGAAAATTCTGGTATTTGCAACTACATGGATGGACTTTGGAGGCATTATAATAACTGATGTTTGAACTGTCAAACAGAAAAGGACAAATGTATATGACTTTCTTATATGTGGATAAAAAACCCAAACTGACAGAAATAAAGAATAAATAGGCAGTTGTCCAGGGCTGTCATGGAGGAAATGAGGAGGTACAGGTCAAACTTTCAGGTAAAAGCACACAAACTTTCAGGTAAAAAATGGTTAAGTTCCAAAAAATAAATGTATACCAAGGTGACTCCAGTTAACAATACTGTATGATATGCTTCAGATTGCTAAGGAAGCACATCTCAGAAGCTCTCATCACAAAAAGATAGCTATATAAGGTGCTTTTTGTGTTAACTAACCTTATCTGGTAATAATTTTGCTATATGTACATACATCAAGTCATTATGCTATACACCTTCAAATTTCACTTACATTTCAATAGAGATGCAAAAACAATTTAATCTGATGCAATGGGTGAGAATGTATATAGTCCACCTAAAACAATTTGGGAGAGAAAAATTAATTGTGAAACAATAAATTCTATCTGGGGCAACTGTGGCAAATAGACACAGAGCATTTCATGTGTCCTTTCACAATAGACATTTATAACTTATACAGGGTGGGGCAAAAGTAGGTTTACAGTTGTTCAAATAGAAAATAATACAATAATTAATAGATCATCACACAAGAATAAGCTCTGTGTTTTCCACACTCACAACTGTAAACCTTTTGCCCCACCTTCTATGCTTTAGACTTGTAACAAGGACAATAAGAAGAGTAGATTCACCAAGAAATGGCAGATTTGCACATATTCCCAAGAGTGGAACACAAAACCTAGTAAAATAGCTTGAAGAATCCACAAATTCTTACTGGGTCCATCTGGGGTCATCTGGGGCCAATGTGAGGAATTTAGAGGTTGTGTCCAGGAATATAACACAGCACAGATGGCAGCCTCTCATTCACTCTGCTTCCTGTGAGGGGTGCTGGGAACAGATCCTCCTTCAAGATCACAAGTCTCTCTCTCCCAAGGAGTAGTCATCCTGGATGATACTCACCTCCTGTCCCTACACATACTCTGGTGTCACAATTAGCTTAGTAAATGCAGAACTGGGACATAGTCACAATAGCTGCTGTAAACTGAGCATCTGCTCTGTGCCAGGTAAGTTCCCATGAGCTCTAGGAAATTACCCACTACTCACACCAAACCCTTATTATCAGGGATGTCAAACTCATTTTCACCAGGGGCCACATCAGCCTCATGGTTGCCTTCAAAGGGCCAAATGTAATTTTAGAACTGTATAAATGCCACTATTCCTTAAGTGTTAAGTGAGAACTCAGCACTGCCACCAGGTGAAAACAAGGTGCGGGGCTGCATAATACAAGGTGGAGGGCCCAATTCAGCCCTCGGGCCTTGTGTTTGCCACCTGTGTCTTAGATGGAATTGTTCTAGTTTATAAGTGAACAAAGGCTTCAGAAAAGAAGCTCATTTTCTGTCAAGAGAGAAATATTCAAAAACACCTGGAAACTTGTGTACATGGAAGCTGAACATTTGACCCACTAAGGTCAGACCTGAGGTAGGTGGGAGGATTCTTGGAGGAGAAGGCCTCAAAATACCTGCACCTGACTCTGACACTGACAGCAGCCTTCAAAACCCAAAGAATTGTTCACAGACCAAGATGGACTACATCAATAACTGGGAGCTAGTTACAAATGCAGAATCTCTGGGCCACCCTAGACCTGCCTGATCAGAATCCGCATTTGAATAAGGGCCCCAAGTGACTCACATGCACATTAATGTTGAAGTAGTTCTGGTTGAAAACAGTGTTCTCAACCTCCCCACTGCTGATATATTTGCTGAGTCATTCCTTGTGAGGGGGTCGTCCTGTGCATGGTAGGATGTTGAACTACATCCGTGGGCTTAATCCCCTATGTGCCAGCAGCACTTCAGCAGATACGACAATCGAAAATTTCTCCACATATTTGCAAGTTTACTCTGGATGCTAAATCATTTGTGATTGAGAGCCCCTGGCCTAGAGCATGAGAACTAGAAATATCTTCTGCATTCTCATCAAAGCACATCCCTTACTCCGTTCATAATTTGAGGTCAATCACATAACCCTTAAGAGTCACATTTCTGCTCTGTCTGGTGTGGTTCAGTGGGCTGGGCACCATTCCGCAAATTAAAGGGTCATTGGTTCCATTCTCAGTCAGGGCACATGCCTGGGTTGGGGGCCAGGTCCCCAGTAGGGGGTGGACCAGAGGCAACCATACATTGATGATTCTCTCCCTCTCTTTCTCCCTCCCTTCCCCTCTCTCTAAAACATAAAGAAGCAAAAAAAAAAATTAAACAGTCACATTTCTGCAAATGTAGTGAGGCTTCTAATCACGTGGTTATCATAGCATGGACTTTTACAAAATTTGTGAGATGATGTGCATAAGATTCTAAGCTCAACCCATGGCGAATTACAACATCTAAATATATCTTTTATACTTATTAAATGCTGACTTCCACCAAGATGGAGGCATAGGTGGAAACACTGTGCCTTCTCCCACAACCAAGTTTGAATACAACAAAGGTCTGGAGAAAATAAGACACAACCAAAGGACAGAAAATCGAATTATACGGAAGTCCGACTACATCTAACCGTTCAACGGGGACGGTAAGAGGGGCAGAGCCAGCAGCGAGCAGGGTTGGACAGGACAGGGCCCCTGACCCAGGCGCGCAGGCAGACGGGAACCAGTTGGGGTGCGGGGCAGACCGCAGGCGCACATTTTCGCGCAGTGAGACAGACCACACAGGCCCCAGGGGGTGAGGGCTGATGGCAGTGGCACACTCAGGTGCAGTGGGACAAAACGCGTGGGCCCGGTGACGGCAGCAACTGCGGCACCGGTGAGGGCGTGGCAGCAGGCGGTGGACAGGACGCCACAGTCCCTCTTTGACCCCGCCCCCACATACAGCGTCACAACCCAGGGACTTAGTTGCCCTGTTCTAGTGAACACTTTAGGGCTCTGATCCTGCTATGGAGCAGGCACGAACAACTCGAAAGATGGCGCAAGAACAACTCAAAGTCCCAGAGCCAATAACTCTAAGCGACCAAGAAATTGCCAGCCTCTCAGAAGCACAATTCAGGACACTATTTATCAGGATGCTCACAGAACTGGTAGATTATAGTCACAAATTAGAGGAACAAAGTCACAAATTAGAGGAACATATGAAGGCTAAACTAATTGAAATGAAGGGAGATGCACAGGAAACCAATAGTGATGGAAAGGAAACTGGGACTCAAATCAATGGAATGGACCAGAAGGAAGAACAAAACATCCCACCAGAAAGGAATGAAGAAATGAGAATTCAAAAAAATGAGGAGAGGCTTAGGAACCTCCAGGACATCTTTAAACGTTCCAACATCCGAATTATAGGGGTACCAGAAGGGGGAAAGAAACAGCCACGAGTGGAAAACGTATTTGAACAAATAATAAAGGAGAACTTCCCCAGTCTGGCAAAGGAAATAGACTTCCAGGAAATCCAGGAAGCTCAGAGAGTGCCAAAGAAGTTGGACCCAAGAAGGAACACACCAAGGCACATCATAATTACATTAGCCAAGACCAAAATGAAGGAGAGAATCCTAGAAGCATCAAGGGATAAGGGGACAGTCACCTACAAAGGAGTACCCATCAGACTGTCAGCGGATTTCTCAAAAGAGACCTTACAGGCAAGAAGGGGCTGGAAAGAAGTATTCCAAGTCATGAAATCCAAAGACCTACAGCCAAGATTGCTTTATCCAGCAAAACTTTCATTTAGAATGGAAGGACAGATAAAGTGCTTCTCAGATAAGGTCAAGTTCAAGGAGTTCATCATCACCAAGCCCTTATTATATGAAATGCTAAAGGGACTTATATAAGAAAAAGAAGATGAAAAATATGAACAGTGAAAGGACAGCAAACACACAGTTATTAACAACCACACCTAAAACAAAAGCAAACCAAGAGGACAGCTAGATCAGGAGTGGAACCATAGAAATGAAGAACACATAGAGGGTTAGCAATAGGGGAGTGGGAGGAGGAGAAGGGGGGAGAAGGCACAGAAAATAGCATAGAGGGTAGGTAGAAAATAGATAGGCGGGAGGGCAAGAATAGTGGGGGAAATATAGAATCTAAAGAACTTGAGACACATGGTTATAAACTAAGGGGGGGGTGAATGGTGGGGAAGGGAGTGTGCGGGGAGGGGAAGAAGGGGGGGAATAGAACAACTGTAATGGTATAATCNTGTGTGGGTGGAGGGGAATGAAGGGGGGAATAGAACAACTGTAATGCTATAATCAATAAAATATATTTTTTTAAAAAAAGCAAACTAAGGGGACAGTTAGATCACGAGCGGAACAATAGAAATGAAGATCACATGGAGGGTTAGCAACAGGGGAGTGGGAGGAGGAGAAGGGGGGAGAGGGTACAGAAAATAGCATAGACAGAAGGTAGAAAATAGATGGGGGGAGGGCAAGAATAGTAGGGGAAATATAGAATCTAAAGAACTCGAGACATGTGGTCATAAACTAAAGGGGGGAATGGTGGGGGAGGCGGTGTGCAGGGTGGAGGGGAATGAAGCGGGGGAATAGAACAACTGTAATGGTATAATCAATAAAATAAAAAAGAACTGCAAAAAAAATCAATGCTTTCAAGGCCCAAGGAAACAAAAGAAGACAAGTTCTCAGTCTGAGATTTGGAGAAGACTTTAACTCAGGGCTGTGAAAAGTTTCAATGTTCAACTCTGGAAGCCAGGAGAGTTCATGGAGGAATAATTAATTGGATTCCCCTGACTTCTAAACTGGTCTCTTGGGAACTGTGAATTAGCAGGGAAATTTCCATTCTGCCCAGACAAGTTCTCATGGGGAAAATGCATTCAGGGCTTGGAGCAACCGTGGGGAATGTGTCTAATAATTAGACAAGGAGAGCAGATACAGAAAATATACAAAGCTGTACAAGGACAAGCTGTACGTGTCTCTCCTGCCGCAGTTCCTGAGTTTGTTCAACCTTGAGCTAGTCAGGTGGGGAGGAATGATCCTTGCATTTGGAGACCTCAGCTTGGTTCAGAGACCACTGCTTTACTCCTTCCTGCTGTCTTGTCTGGAGACAAAGCTCCAGACTCCATCATCAGCCATCCACAGAGCAATTCAGACTTTCACCCAGAGACCTTCTTCTCAGAGCCTCATCCAGGTGAGTCTCTGAGCCCAGTAGATACTGAAGGAAAGAGTCAGAGAGACTGGAAGCTGAGTATTTCCACCTGAGGTTACCTGAGAGCCTAACCAACTTATCCAAGAGCTTAGGGATCACTGTGTTTGTATGCTTGGTTAACTAATTAATTGATAAGCACTTTATTTCCTTTGTTAAAAAAGAGAAGTGTTTGTTTAACTCAGTTATACAAGGATCGTTGTTGACCATTAACTGATGGAATAAAAATCCAGTTGTGCCCTGGCTGGTGTAGCTCAGTAGATTGAGTGCAGGCCTGTGAATCAAAGGATTGTGATTCATTTCTTAGTCAGGGCACATGCGTGGGTTGCAGGCCAGTTACTATCAGGGGATACACGAGAGGCAACCGTGCATTGCTGTTTCTCTCCTTCTCTCCTTCCCTTCCCCTCTAAAGATAAATAAATTAAAAAGTCTTTAAAAAAAGATTTTTTAAAAAGTCCAGTTGGCCCTCACCAGTATGGCTCAGTTTGTTGGGCATTGTCCTGCAAAGCCAGTGTGATTCCAGTCAGGCCACTTGCCTGGGATGCAGGAAAGGTCCCCAGTCAGGGTGCGTGCAAGAGGCAACTGATGGATATTTCTCTCTCACATTGATATTTCTCTCCTTTCCCAACTCTCTAAAATAAAAATATAAAAAAAATTTGAACTCTACATCAGATAAATAAATCCCTTGCTTCCATTTCATTTAGCTCTTTTTCTGGAGATTTCCCCTGTTTTTTCATTTGTGCCTATTTCATTTTCTCCCCATTTGGACTCCCTCTCTGTGATTGTTTCTGTATATTAGGTAGACCTCCTATGATCCCCAGTCTTGGCAGGGTGGTCTTATGTAGCAGGTGTCATGGGGAACCCCGTGGTGCAGTCTCCTTGATCACCAGAGCTGGGGGCACCAGCAATGTCCTTTGTATGGGTTATTTGTGCCCTCTTGTAGTAATTGATTCGTTGATATTGGCACATTCATCCATGAGTTCGACCAACAAGCTGGCTGACAGTGAGGATCAACCCCAACCATAGGGCATGAGCTGCTGTGCAGGTGCTGACCACATCAAGCAGAATTTGCCTCAGCAGGGTCTGGTGACTGCTGAGGTCTCCCTTTGGATATATGCTGCTTGTGAAGCTCACTGAATATTGCACTGCTGTTGTTTGAAGCTGGCCACTTGCTGTGTTGGTTTTGGGTCTCTTGGAGGGACTCTGAAGTGAATCAATGTCACCTGCTGCCCATGACTTGCTCTGGGCAATGTGTTTGGAGGTACAAAGCAATCCCTAATTTGTGGGTGCTTCTGCTGGGCCTGAGTATGCACCAAGGCTGGTTTTTACCACTACCAGGTTCAGGGCAGTGAGCTACAATCCTAAGGCATCCTGAGATCTGCCTCTGCCTGCCAACTACCTATCAGGCTCAGTCACTGAAAGAGCCTCTGGTGGTGTTCAAGTTACACAAGGTCACTTCTCAGTGATTCACGAGACAGAGGCAATTGGTGTTCATCAGATTTATACAGGTTAAAACTCGGTGCCAGTGTTGGGTCTGTAGCCACTCAGCAAATGTCCAGGGTGTACCAAGTCTAGCTGCCATCCACTGGGCATTCTCACACACCTTTGTGGTGGGGTGGGGTCTCAGGGAGTCATCAAAGTGAGGCCAGCAGTGTTTATCAGGCCCAAACAGGTTAAGAGTAGCCGTGTGAAGGGAGGTTGCTGCACCAGTCAGGCATGTGGAGGAAAAATAGCCCCTGTCCTTGACCTCAACAGTGTGGAGCTATGGGGAGCATGGAAATTGGGGATAATGAAGTTCACAGGAAAGTGAGGAGACTGGGCCCATCCTAAGGCCACACAACTCGGTCACTGACAACCCCAAGTCTGTCCATACCTCCACACCCTGACTGAGACAGCTGATTCCTCAGCAGGTGCAAGCTCCGCAGGGTGGGGCAACAGGGAGTCAAAAGGGTGGGGCTATTGCCTTCACCCAGGCTGAGCCCATGGAAGCACCTGCTCCACCTGACAAAGATGGCATCTGCAGTGCAGGAGAGTGACTCAGGACAGGGGCTCCAGGTGCTATCCCCTCAGCTCTCTCCACAGAGCCCCAAACCCATCTCTTTTCATGTAACTCTCATCTTCTCCTCCCCTCCTCTGCCAGTGCCCCAGGTGAGTGGCTGCAAATGAAATTTTGTGTGTTGACACTTTAAAGAGGGCACCTGGGTCTCTAGCAGACTCCCATCTCTCCCTGGCAGACAGAATCCCCACAGATTTTCATAGCCAGGCTTTATGTGGGCCCCTCTTCCCAGATCTGGTGCTCTGGGCTGGGGAGCCCAGCTTGGGGTTGGGACCACACCCTTCTCAGGGGGAACCTTTGCAGCCAAGATATCCCTCTGGAATCTCAGCCATGGCCCGTGGGAGCAGGGACAACCCTTTTCGTGTCTTTGCCCTATAACCTGTCTCAATGTGGCTTCCCCTATGAATCCTTAGTATAAGACTCCTGCTAAGTTAGCCTTCAATTGGTTATTCAGTCAGATTGCCCTCTTTTCATTGTAATTCCAGTTGTTCCTGGGAGGAGGTGAGGATAGTTTCCACCTACTCTGCTACCATCCTCTGAATCCACTATCATTAATCTGGGTATATTTTCCCTGTATTCCTTTTATATACCATTTACATATTCTTTTTTTTATTTTATTTATTTATTTATCTTTAGAGGGGAAGGAGAGGGAGAGAAACATCAATGTATGGTTGCCTTTCATGCATCCCCTGCTGGGAGTTGGCCTGCAGGGAACCAGCCTGCAACCCAGGCATGTGCCCTGACTGGGAATCGACCCGCGGTCCTATGGTTTGCAGGCCCGTGCTCAATCCACTGAGCTACACCAGCCAGGGGCCCATTTACATATTCTTTTAAAATTCCATTTTCCAAGAATTGGTTTCTATATAAATGCACACCTTTGTGAAAACACAGAAGTGGATAAAGGAGATGTTTGATCTCTTTTGATCTTGTATTAAATGAGGTCTAAGTGTGTATATGACACAAGGCCCTTGGAGGTACAGCATGTGAACAAAGGGGACAGATTACCTGACCTGAGGAGGACTGTATAGCAAATGGTCTGGGGACCTGGGGTCTTTGCATGTTGCACGAGGAATGAAAGCAGAACTGGAGTGTGCCCACTGAATGTGTCAAAAAAGAGATCGAATCCCAAAGCCCAAGAATAAAAAAGGAAAAAATGCCCCAAAAGGCCTGCCTCATCTACCATTGGGCCATAGAAAATCAAGGATGACTGAATTAAACGGAGCATAGGTGCAGGAATGACTATTGGGTCAGCAGCCAAGGGGGGGGCTCTGATCAGGCCAGTGGTGCAGGAGAGGTCCAGTACCTGTGTGGTCAGTCCCTTGAGTCCAAGGTTACTTCAGTAATCACAATGACTGTCTACTCTCTCTGCACCTCACACTTGCTGGGCTCCATTCTTTTTTTTAAATTATGATTTATATTTGATACTATTTTATATTAGTCTCAGGTGTACAGCATAGTCGTTAGATGTTTATATAATTTAAGAAGTGATTCCCAAATAATTCTGGTGCCCACCTGGCCCCATACATAGTTATTACAATATTTTTAATATATTTTATTGATTATACCATTACAGTTGTTCTATTCCCCCCCTTATTACCCTCCACCCACACACTCCCTCCCCCACCATTCTCCCCCCCTTAGTTTATAACCATGTGTCTCAAGTTCTTTGAATTCTATATTTCCCCCCACTATTCTTGCCCTCCCCCCTATCTATTTTCTATCTACCTTCTATGCTATTTTCTGTACCTTCTCCCCCCTTCTCCTCCTCCCACTCCCCTGTTGCTAACCCTCCATACATTCTTCATTTCTATGGTTCCACTCCTGATCTAGCTGTCCTCTTGGTTTGCTTTTGTTTTAGGTGTGGTTGTTAATAACTGTGTGTTTGCTGTCCTTTCACTGTTAATATTGTTCATCTTCTTTTTCTTATATAAGTCCCTGTAGCATTTCATATAATAAGGGCTTGGTGATGATGAACTCCTAGAATTTGTCCTCATCTGAGAAGCACTTTATCTGTCCTTCCATTCTAAATGAAAGTTTTGCTGGATAAAGCAATCATGGCTGTAGGTCTTTGGATTTCATGACTTGGAATACTTCTTTCCAGCCCCTTCTTGCCTGTAAGGTCCCTTTTGAGAAATCCGCTGACAGTCTGATGGGTACTCCTTTGTAGGTGACTGTCCCCTTATCCCTTGCTGCTTCTAGGATTCTCCCCTTCATTTTAGTCTTGGCTAATGTAATTCTGATGTGCCTTGGTGTGTTCCTTCTTGGGTCCAACTTCTTTGGCACTCTCTGAGCTTCCTGGATTTCCTGAAAGTCTATTTCCTCTGCCAGACTGGGGGAGTTCTCCTTTATTACTTGTTCAAATAAGATTTCCACTCATTGCTGTTTCTTTCACCCTTCTGGTACCCCTATAATCTGGATGTTGGAATGTTTAAAGATGTCCTGGAGGTTCCTAAGCCTCTCCTCATTTTTTTGAATTCTCATTTCTTCATTCTTTTCTGGTTCGATGTTTCATTCTTACTTCTGGTCCATTCCATTGATTTGAGTCCCAGTTTACCTTCCATCACTATTGGTTTCCTGGACATCTCCCTTTATTTCAATTAGTTTAGTCTTCATATGTTCCTCTAATTTGTGACTATAATCAACCAGCTCTGTGAGCATCCTGATAAACAGTGTCTTGAACTGTGCTTCTGAGAGGCTGGCAATTTCTCGGTCACTGAGAGTTATCAGCTCTGGGACTTTGGGTTCTTCTTGCGCCATCTTTTGGACTGTTCATGCCTGTTACGTAGCAGGATCGGAGCCCTAGGTGTTCACCTGAGCAGGGTAACTAAGTCGCTGGTTTGTGAGGCTGTCTGTGGGGGCGGGGTCAAAGAGGAGCAATGGCGTCCCGTCTGCCGCCTCCTGCCATGGTCCCCGCAGGTGCGGCAGCTGCCAGCGTCTCCGGGCCTTCACATTTGGTCCCACTGCACACGAGTGTGCCACCGCCATCAGCCCTCGCCCCCTGGGGCCTGTGTGGTCCGTCTCACTGTGCGCGAATGTGTGACCACAGTCAGTCTGCCCCACACCATGAGTCCGGGCCACTTGCGTGCCTAGGTCTGGGGATCTGTCCTGCCTGACCCTGCTCCACTGCTGGCTCCGCCCCTCTTACCCTCCCTGTGGAACGGTCAGTTGTAGTCGGACTTCCATATAATTCAATTTTCTGGTTTTTGGCTGTGTCTTTGTTCTCCAAACCTTTGTTGTATTCAAAGTTGGTTGTGGGAGAAGGCACAGTGTTTCCACCTATGCCTCCATCTTGGCAGAAGTCAGTTATTACAATATTATTTACTATAACTGTACCTGTACATATGTGTGTTTGCTCTGTGTGTGTGTGTGTGTATATATATCTATATCTATATATATATATATATATATATATATATATATATATATATATACACATACTGCGCTTCACATCCCCATGACTATTCTGTAACTACCAAGCTGTACTTGTTAATTCCTTCACCAAGGGCTTTCACCCTGTTTTCATCTGGCCCCACAGCACCTCTCTCATCTGGCAACCATCTGTTCATTCTGTGTGCCCATGAGTTTGTTTTTGTTTTGTTTCAGTTATTCATTTATTTTGTCTTGTTTTGTTTTAGATTCTACATGTAACTGAAATCATATGCTATGTGTCCAATCTGCGTGATTTATTTCACTTGGCCTCATGACCTCTAGGCCCATCCAGGTTGTTGTGAATGGGAAGATGTCTACTTTGTTATTCCTGAGTAATATTCTAGTGTGTATATACAGGGTGGAGCAAAAGTAGGTGCATAGTTGTGAATGTGCTAACCACAAAGATTATTCTTGTATTATTATTGATTAATTATTGTATTATTTTCCATATGAACAACTGTATACCTATTTTTCCCCACTTTGTACATAGACAGAGATATAACTGTAGATATAGCTACAGACATGGGTATAGGTGGGTGCCACATTCATTATCCATTCGTCTATTGATGGGCACCCAGCAATGCCATCTCTGGGTATTTTTCTGAAGAAAACAAATACAGCAATTCAAAATATATGGGCACCTCAACCACCCAAGAATCAGCACCAGAAGGGCCAGATTTGCTTGTGGGAAGCAGCAGAGGAGACTGAAATCCAAGAGAGAGCAGAGCAAGCGCCATTGTTCCCTCTCTGACCCAGCCCCCACATACAGCATCACAACCCAACAATTGGGTTGCCCTGCCCTGGTGAACACCTAAGGCTCCGCTACTCATACATAACAGGCCAATAAAACCAAAAAATTATGGCTCAAACAGAAGAACAAATCAAAGTCCCAGAGCTAATACTTTTAAGCAACCAAGAGATAGCCAACCTATCAGGTGCACAGTTCAAAACACAGGTGATCAGGATGCTCGCAGAACTGGTTGATTTTGGTCTCAAATTAGATGAAAAAAATAAAGGCTACACTAAATGAAATGAATAAAAATGCACAGGGAACCAATAGTGATGGAAAGTAAACTGGGACTCATATCAAGGCAGTGCACCAGAAGGAATAAAGACACAACCAAACAGAAAAGAATGAAGACACAAGAATTCAAAAAAGTGAGGCGAGGCTTAGGAACCCCCAGGACATCTTTAAATGTTCCAACACCCGAATTATAGGGGTACCAGAAGGGGAAGAGGAACAGCCACAAGTGGAAAACTTATTTGAACAAATAATCAAGGAGAACTTTCCCAATCTGGCAAAGGAAATAGACTTCCAGAAAGTCCAGGAAGCACAAAGACTCCCAAAGAAAATGGACCCAAGGAGGAACACATCAAGGCACATCATAATTACATGAGCCAAGATTAAAATGAAGGAGAGAATTCTAGAATCAGCAAGAGATAAGGGCACAGTCACCTACAAAGGTGTTCCCATCAGACTGTCAGCTGATTTCTCAAAAGAGACCTTACAGTCAAGAAGGAGCTAGAAAGAAGTATTCCAAATCATGAAAGGCAAGGACCTACATCTAAGATTACTCTATCCAGCAAAGCTTTCATTTAGAATGGAAGGACAGATGAAGTGCTTCTCAGATTAGGTCAAGTTCAAGGAGTTCATCATCACCAAACCCTTATTATATGAAATGTTAAAGGGACTTATCTAAGAAAAAGGAGATAAAAAATACGAACAGTGAACAGCAAACTCACAGTTATTAACAACCGCCCCTAAAACAAAAGCAAACTAAGAAGACAGCTAGATCAGGAGCGGAGCCACAGAAATGGAGATCACATGGAGGGTTAGCAACAGGGGAGTGGGAGGAGAAGAGAGGGGGAGAAGGTACAGAGAATAAGTAGCATATATGGTGGGGAGAAAATAGACAGGAGGAGGGCAAGAGTGGTGTGGGAAATGTAGAAGCTAAAGAACTTATGCCACATGGACATGAACTAAAGTGGAGAAAAGTAGGGGGGAGGGGGTGTGCAGGGTGGAGGGGAGTGAAGAGGGGAATGGGACAGCTGTAACAGCATAATAGAAAACTATATATATATATATATATATATATATATATATATATATATATGGCACCCCTATGTTTTTTTCACCATTGTTTACAATAGCCAAGAAGTGAACAGATTTTTTTTTATTTTTTTATTTAATTATTGTTGAAGTACAGTTTTCCATCCCCCACTCCCATCCCAGCCCACCCCCCAATGCTCCCCACCTCCCTCCCATTTCCAGCCCCTTAGTTCTCCATGTGTCCTTTATACTAGCTTCTGTGAATCCCCTGAAATTCTCTCCCCTCTCCCCTCTGGTCACTGTCAGCCTGTTCTGAATTTCAGTGTCTTTGGTCATATTTTGCTTGCTCATTTGTTTTGTTGTTTAGCTTCTGTTAAAGGTGAGATCATACGGTATTTGTCCTTCAACACCTGGCTCATTTCACTCAGCATAATGCTTTCCAGTTCCATCCATGCTGTTACAAAGGGTAGTAGCTCCTTTCTTTCTGCTGCATAGAATTCCATTGTGTAAATGTACCATAGTTCTTTTATGCATTCATTTACTGATGGGCACCTAGGTTGCTTCCAACTCTTGGCTATTGTAAATTGTGCTGCTATGAACATCAGGGTGCATAGGTTCTTTTGAATTGGTGTTTCAGGGTTCTTAGGATAAAATCCCAGCAGTGGAATTGCTGGGTCAAAAAGCAGGTCCAATTTTAGTTTCCTTAGAAAATCCCATACTGCTTTCCATAGTGGTTGTACCAGTCTTCAATCCCACCAACAGTGAACTAGGGTCCCCTTTTCCCCACAACCTGTCCAACATTTGTTGTTTGTTGCTTCGTTTATGATGGCCATTCTGACCAGTGTAAAGTTGTATCTCATTGTGGTTTTAATTTGCATCTCTCTGATAGCTAGTGATATTGAGCATCTTTTCATGTGTCTCTGGATCCTCTGTATGTCCTCCTTGAAGAAGCATCTGTTCAAGTCCTTTGCCCATTTTTTAATTGGGTTAGTTGTCTTCTCAGAGTGAAGTCATGTGAGTTCTTTGTATATTTTGGAGATCAGACCTTTGTCTGAGATATCATTGGCAACTATGTTTTTCCAAACAGTTGGTTCTCTTTTTATCTTTTTAAAAAGATTTTATTTATTTATTCTTAGAGGGGAAATGAAGGAGAGAGAGAAATATCAACGTATGTTTGCCTTTGGTGTGTCCCCCGCTGGGAACTGGCCTGCAACCCAGGCATGTGCCCTGACTGGGAATCGAACCACAATCGTATTGTTCGCAGGCCCATGCTCAATCCACTGAGCTACATCAGCCAGGGCCTCTTTTTATCTTAATACTGTTTTTTTTTTTCAGCCGTACAGAAGCTTTTTATTTTGATGAGATCTCATTTGTTTATTCTTTCCTTTATATTCCTTGCTCTAGGGGACATATCAGTAAAAATTTTGCTGCATGAAATATCTGAGATGTTCCTGCCAATGTTCTCCTCTAGGACTTTAATGGTGTCACAGCTTATATTTAAGTCTTTTATCCACCTTCAATTTATTTTGGTGAATGGTGTAAGTCAGTGCTCAAGTTTCATTTTTTTGCACGTAGCTGTCCAGTTCTCCCAGCACCATTTGAAGAGGCAATTTTTACTCCATTTTATCTCATTGCCCCCTTTGTCAAATATTAATTGACTGTAGAGAGTTGGGTTTAATTCTGGGCTCTCTGTTCTGTGAAACGAACAGATTTTGTAAAGGTTTGTTTAACTACAGAGCAAGAACATGGCCATCCGAATATAGAGCCCAAGGTTTTTTGTCCATGGGAGGTATAGGACAGGAATTGCTGGGAACCATTTCTACAGTGTGCAGGGCAACAATCTGACCGACTTGGTTATAACCACTCCTAGCTGAATCAGTATGGCCAAGGCTGAGAAAAGCACGGAAGTGATACAACAATGGTCATAGTGTGTGTGCGTGTGTTGTGTGTGCATTGCTTATGGATGCGAGCAGTCCTCAAAACGAAGATGAGGGAGCATGTATAGCAAAGTAACTCTTACAAACAGGGATGAGAACTCAATCAAGAGGAGGCACTGAGGAGGGGATCTTTCTCCTTCATGGGACATATTTGCAACAAGATTAATCAAGGGCAAGAGGAGCGTGAACAAGAAAGTCCCTGAGGTTTCAGCAGGAGCAGCAGCGAGGCCACATCTCTCCAATGTGTCTGACACCTTCTCTCTTCCTCTTCCTCATGCTTATTCACTGCCAACACCAGCTCCCTTTCTCAGGCTGAACATTTAAACGCATGCACAGATCAATCCACCTGCTGGGCACACACATTCCCACGTAACCTTGAATCTCCTTCATCTCTAACTGGAGCTCTCTCCACTAATGCCATTTTGTTTGGGGTCTTTGCATAGAAACCCACGAGAAATTAAATACCCAATTCATTTCTTTATACCTGCTTTTCTTTCATCATACTACCTGTCACCATCTGAAATGTTATATATATTTTATTATTTGCTTCTATGTTGTTTCTCCATCATTGCCTTGTAGCAAAATTTGTTCTTCAGCACACAATACTCATAGCCTGGACAGTACAGAAAACATGGTCAGCACTCAATTTACATTCCTAAAATATGAGAGGGGACCCAAAAATACCGGAATTATCTTTTTTAGGGTGGGCACCTTGTAGTGAAGGCTTTCCTGGGTAAGTAAGTGTTCTAGGAACCCATCTGTATCATTGAATCTGCTGGTGTTCTGAGAGCCTGTATTCAGCTTCTATGAATCATTTGTGAAGACTCTTCCAATGCATCTGATGAGTGCACCTGCCCACACCACACTGAGTGTTCAGCAGTTTTTGACCACAAACAGCATGACTGCCCTGCCCCGCAATCCCTTTTCACCCAGTCTCACCCTGTGAGTGTTTCCCCGGGTGAAAAAAGCCCTCAAAGGGAAATGTTTGGGTGATGTGAAAGAAGTGAAATGAGAAACAGCAGAAGCACTGAAAGGCATCAAAATGCATGAGCTCACTGTTTTCAGCAATAGGAAAACACCTCAATAGGTGTATTGCAACTAATGGAGAGCACTTTGAAGGTGACTGAAATTTAGACATATAAATATAATTGCACTTTTTTTTATAAATAAGTCTGGGGGTGTTTGAGTCTCACCATGTAAATGAAAAATTTCTCATTAAAAGTAGAATACATGATGCCTTAGGAGAAAACATGATCAATACAAAAGATTAATATCAAGATGTCATGAAGGATTTCCCAAAATGGGGTCATACCTATAGACAATACATTAAAAATAATTTTTGACAGACAATATAAATTTTAGCATTTCCAACTTTTGAAAATTAGGCATGTTATTTTTCTCTCTCCTAGTATCACCTCCATTGTATGGAACCAAGCAATGGTACACAAATTTCAGACTTTCTTCTCCTGGGACTGTCAGATGCACCAGAACTGCAGCCTGTCCTATTTGGCCTGTTCCTCTCCATGTACCTGATCACTGTGTTGGGAAACCTGCTCATCATCCTGGCTGTCAGCTCAGACTCCCACCTCCATACCCCCATGTACTTCTTCCTCTCCAACCTGTCCTTGGCTGACATCTGTTTCACCTCCATCACCATCCCAAAAATGCTGGTGAACATCCAGAAACAGAACAAAGCCATCACCTATGCAGAATGCCTCACCCAGATGTACTTTTTCATAGTCTTTGCAGTGTTGGACATAGTTCTCCTGACTGTGATGGCCTATGACAGGTATGTGGCCATCTGTCACCCTCTGCACTACACAGTCATCATGAACCCCCGGCTCTGTGGACTGCTGCTCCTGCTGTCCTGGGTCATGAGTTCTTTGTATTCCTTGTTGCACACCTTAATGGTACTACAACTATCCTTCTGTGCAGACTTGGAAATCCCTCACTTTTTCTGTGAACTCAATCAGATGGTTCAACTCGCCTGTTCTGACACCTTTGTTGAAAACATCGTGATGTATTTTGGAGTTGGGGTGCTGGGTGGTGGTCCCCTGTCTGGGATCCTTTATTCTTACTCTAAGATAGTGTCCTCCATACGAGCAATCCCATCAGCTCATGGGAAGTATAAAGCGTTTTCCACCTGTGCATCTCACCTCTCAGTTGTCTCCTTATTTTATGGTACAAGCCTAGGCGTGTATCTCAGCTCTGCTGGTACCCACGGCTCCCAGTCAAGTGCAACAGCCTCGGTGATGTACACTGTGGTCACACCCATGCTGAACCCCTTCATCTACAGTCTCAGGAACAGAGACATAAAGGGGGCTCTGAGAAGATCAGTTGGGATGGCAGCCATAAAAGGACCAATTGTCCTTGGGCTAAAGAAATGCCCATGATTGCAGAGCTCAAAGCCTCAGAGCCAGATATTGTGACTCTTCAATCAGGTTGTGGTTTTAAAAGTTGCTCCTTTTATTTGTTTGCTGGAATTCCCATGTTTGTTTCAACTCCACACTGTTTAAGTGACCACCTAAATTGAGCTTTTTGCTCTGTCATACAGACGGTTTCTCCCTGTGCTTTATTTCTACCTTTACAGTTTTCGAAACTTACCAAGAAAGACCTAAAATCCCAGTTTATTTCACAGGCAACAGGAATTTAAGAATAACTTCTTCTCCAATGACGTACATCACTGCATGTAACTTGTTCTTATTTTATAGACCAAATAGTCAAAAGTGGTATTACTATTACTCAGGTGGACAAAACTGCGCTTGGCTACGTACATCATTTACAAAACTTCATTCCAGGAAATCTAAAACCACCTGTTTGCACTTTTGTGTCCCTCTTTCTTTGTACATTGCTACCTTAATTGCTATTCCTAAGGATGCAGACTTGAGTACTGTTTTGTTTAAGTCTCAGCCTATTGATAGTAGTGTTACAGGCTAGGAAGGCCTGGGGCACTGGTTGGGTCCTGCTGCTCATTGTTCAGACAACAGTAGTGGCTGAACTGGCCCTTGGGGTCCCGATAATAATTGCTACAACAATCAGAAAACTAGGAAAACAAGAGGGTCATTACTCACACAGCTCTCAGGGACCACACAGTAGGTCATGGGGAGAGAGAGAGAATGGACTGGAGCTCTGCCTTTGCTGGGGTCCAAGGGTAGGATGGCTAGTGTTTTACAGATTCATCCTTTACTGGTGAATTTAAACCATAAGAGTGGAAATTCAAGCAGGGGTAACAAAGCGGGATCACTCAGGAAGTAGTTCTCTAGGCTACTCAGGGTTTTCTAAAAGGGAAACTTCATGGTAGGGGCAATGGGAATGCTTGTCCAGTAGCTGTGACATACAACCAGCAATCAGTGGATTCGACATGGTTATCTTTAAAATGATGCCTCTTAACNCATACAACCAGCAATCAGTGGATTCGACATGGTTATCTTTAAAATGATGCCTCTTAACTCAAAAGCAGAATGTCGATCCTGATTGGAAAGATGGCGACGGAGTAGGACAGAGCAGATTCCACTTCCCCCTACACATGGGAGAAAAACCTTACCGATCTACGGAGGAACATTGCAAACAGCCAACCGTACCCCAGCATATATGAAAATAAGAGACCAGAAATTGTAGCGGACACTGAAAAACCAGACATAAGGAGATGGCTGCAGGATAATAAGGTCCCAGGGACCAGCAATAGAGACAGTGGCCATGGCAGCCTCAGCCCGATCCCAGTGCTTGGCGCTGAGTCTACCACAGACATCTTGGGAGCAGTGGGCCTGCCACAGAGTCCTTGGGAGAGAGCCAGGTAAATGGCTCCCTCCCTCCCTGGCCAAGTATGGTTTGAGCAGCACTGGGAGAGATCTGGTTGCTTGAAGTTTCAGAGAGGGAAATAAAGACAAAGAGGCAAACACACAAGGGCTGTGATGACCCACAGAGTCTGTGGTCGCTGGCTTGGGAGAGCTGAGAGTCACGGTGTCGGTCTCTGACCCCGATAGTCATTGGTCAGCTAGAGAATCGGGCTGTACTGAGCGGCAGGCTTGAGTAGGAGGAATTTCTCAAAAAGTAAAACTGTTTGGGGGATTCTCCTGTGATAGATGCTTGGCCTACTCCCCACCCAGCCAGGTGAAAGGCCTTACATTCCCCCATAGCACTGGGAAGGGTTCCTTCCAAAACCTGTGGGACCCAGGAAGCCTGCACTGGCAAGCACCCCTGCAACCCAGTCCACGGCAATGACCCCCTGGGAAAGAATGCTCTGAAGAAGACCTGAATCCCCTGCATGGGGCACTGGGGAGAGGCACCAGACCAGCTCTTGGGAGAGTGCTCACAAGACTAGCTGAGTACTCACCTGAAAGAGAGAAAGGACACACCATTCACACCTCAGCCTGCTGCAGCCAGCCAAACTAGAAAATCCAGTTTGGCCAGTTCAAAACCAACAAGAAGTTTTGTTGTTGTTGTTGTTTTACTCTAAGTAATCTTTTATTTTTTTAATTTTATTATTGTTCTATCTTTCAATACCTTTTTCCTCTCTTTTATTCTTTCTTGTTTTATTCCTTCTACCTTTCTTTCCAAAATTATCTATTCTTCCTCCCTTCTCCTGCCTTTTTTTTTCACCCACAAGTGAGACAAAAATCTTGGAACTGTGAAGGAACCAGAGTTGGACCCAAAGAGGGGGCATCCCAACAGTAGAGACAGAGAGACAAATTTCACTTTGCTATAGCAGAGAAACTACAAGTTACTGCATATTTGTATTATTTTTTGTTATGCTTACATCTTTTGTTTTAATAGTATCTTTGTATTCCTCTTCTTTCTGTATAGTGTTCTTTGCTAGGCTGGTTATATTGTACCATTTTACAGGTTTACCCTGTTCTCTCTTCCACAGTGTATTGCTAATTTACTATCCTTAATGTCACCTGTGTTTCTTCAGCACACTACCCAAAGTTCTATACCTCCTATTCATGTTATCCAGATCACATGGATTCTGTCATATGATTGTTGCTCTAATATTATTGTAAATAATAGTTGTTCCATATACAATGTTAAAAACTTCACAACACCCCTCCTGGATCTTAGCCCACTTCACAGTTTCCCGAACTCTGTTACTGAAGTGGTTAACTATTCTCTCACAAACTACATGTATTTACTACTTTTTACTCTCACTTTACCTCAGGATCTGACCTCCCACAACCTCACTACATTCTAAATCCAACTCACAAGCCTTCCCTCCCCAACAAGAGTCTTATCTACTTTCCATCCTTTCTTAAAACTGGCTAGTTGGGTTCAAGATCATGGTTAACACTACACATAGCCAAAGGATCTCCCATATCTTCTCTACTGGGTGCTACTGTAAAAATCATAGAATACTCTCCTGCTGTCATAAACCATTTTGCCTCCCCCTCCAACTGATCACAAAAAAAGAGTAAGAGGAAGCAGTGAACACCAGGATATCCACAGGAAGAGGAAACCCAACAGCAAAGAAACCACCAACAGATAACGACAGTAGAAGGTGAAGGAGGGAGTAGAAGCCACACAAACCTCAATCCAAGACCTATCGGAAATACAATTAAATAGTGGAGAAACCGACCCCATACAAACAACTGAACAAGAGCAAAAGAGAATCCTCAAAACCTTGTACATACGGAAGAACTAGCTTCAATACAACCTGCCCTCACCAATACAACAAATTCAAACAAGTGGTGGACAGAGGGACCATCAATTAACTAGCTGGTGGGAAGGACCCACAAAAGAAATATCCAAAAACAATCAAAATCCAAAGACAAACACAGAGCCAATTTAAAGGACAGCCCAAGACCAGTGAGCTTGGGAGTACAGGAGACTACACCACTGAATCTCACAGGTATTCCACCACAGAAGTTCACACCATAAAACCAAGAAGCCAGAACAAATCAATTTAAGAAGCTGAAGCTAACAAAGAATGGGAAGACAAAGAAACAATCCCCAAATGAAAGGAAAGAAGAAAGCCTCAGAAAGAATGCTACATGAAATAGAGGCAAGCCAGCTATCAGATATTGAATTCAAAGCACTGGTTATCAGGAAGTTCAAAGAGCTCACAATGAGCTACCAGAAACTACAGCAGAGCTACAATGAACTCACTGCAGACTATATCAACATAAAAAAAGGAAATAGAAACTATCAGCAAGGACAAAGAGGAAATGAAAAACACAATTTCTGAACTGAAGACCACAGTGTAAGGAACCAAAAGCAGGGTTGATGAAGCAGATTGGATCAGTGAGTTGGAGGACAAAGTAGAAAAAAATAAACACCCAGAAAGAGCAAGAAAAGGAAAAGAGGCTCAAAAGAATGAGGAGGGATTAAGAGAAATGCAAGACAATAGAAAACATAATAATATCAAATAATAAAACAAATAATAGGAATACCAGAAGGAGAAGAAGAAGAGCAAGGGATGGAAAACCTATTTGAAAGAGTAATGAGGAAAAACTTCCCTAATTTGATGAGAGAAAAGCTCACACATCCAGGAAACACAGAGTCCCAATCAAGAGGAACCCAAAGAGACCCATTTCAAAACACATCATCATTAAAATGGCAAAAATTCCAAGATAAAGACAGAATCTTAAAGACAGCAAGGGAGCAAAAGGAAGTAACATACAAGGGAGACACAATAAGGTTAGCTGCTGACTTCAATGGAAATGCTCCAAGCAAGAAGAGAATAGCAAGAAATATTCCAAGTAATGATAACCAGAGGACTACAACCAAGGCTGCTTTACCCAGCAAGGCTCTCAATCAAGATAGAAGGCCAAATAAAGAGCTTCCAAGACAAAAAAAGTCTAAAAGATAACACCTCCACCAAACCAGTTCTTCAAGAGATGCTAAAGGGACTGCTCTAAGGTAAGGAAGGAAAAGACAGAGACAGAGAGGAATACAGTTACAAAAATGGCAGTGAATAAGTACCTATCAATAATAACCTTAAACGTAAATGGATTAAATGCTCCAATCAAAAGACATAGAATAGCTGAATGGACAAGAAAGCATGACCCACACATATGCTGCCTACAATAGACCCGCCTCAGAACAAAAGACCTACACACACTAAAAGTGAAGGGCTGAAAAGAAATTTTCCAAGCTTACAGACAGGGAAAAAAACCTTGGGTAGTAATTTTCATATCAGACAAAATAGTCTTCAAAAAAGGGGCCATAAAAAGAGACCCAGAAGGTCACTTCACAATACTCAAGGGAAGAATCCACCAAGAAAACATTAACATGGTAAATATATATGCACCCATCATAGGAACACCCAAAAATATAAAAAAAAATCTTAGAGGACTTCAAGAAGGATATTGACAGCAACGCAATTATAGTAGGGGATTTTAACACCCCACTGTCAAAAATGGACAGATCTTCCAAACAAAATATCAACAAAGATATTGTGGCATTGAACAATGCCCCAGATGAAATGGACTTAACTGATATATATAGACAGCCCTTCACCCCAAAGAAGCTAAATACACATTCTTTACAAATGCACATGGAACATTTTTAAAGATAGACCACATGATAGGACACAAAATGAGTCTCAACAAATTCAGGAAAATTGAAATCCTACCAAGCATTTTCTCTGGCCACGAGGGACTGAAACTGGACACCAACACCCAAAGAAAAAACCCAAATGCTCAAAATTATGGAGATTGAATAGCATACTGTTAAACAACATATGGGTCAAGAATGAAATTAGGAAAGAAATCAGAGAGTTTCTGGAAACATATGAAAATGAACTCACAACAACCCAAAACTTATGGGACACAGTGAAGGCAGTCCTGAGAGGGAAGTTCATAGCAATACAGACCTACCTAACAAAAGAAACATTTCAAACAAACAACCTAACCCTATGCCTACAAGGACTCGAGGTACAAAACAAAGACAGCCCAGAGCAAGTACAAGGAAGCAAATAACCAAGATCAGAGCAGAATTAAATGACATAGAGACTAAAAGCACAATATTAAGGATCAATGAATCCAGGAGCTGTTTTTTTGAAAAGATAAACAAAATACACAAGATTTTAAGCAGGCTCATCAAGAAAAGAAGAGAGAAGACACAAATAAACACAATCAGAAATGAAAGAGGAGAGATTACAACTGACACCACAGAAATACAAAGGATTGTAAGAAAGTGCTATGAAGAACTCTATGCCAAGAAATTTGAAAACCTAGGTGAAATGGACAAATTTCTAGAAAAATATAATCTTCCAAAACTCAGTGAAAAAGAAGCAGAAAACCTGAACAGGCCAATAATAGCAGATGAAATTGAAGAAGTAATCAAAAAACCCCATCACACAAAAGCCCTAGACCAGATGGTTTCACAGGAGAATTCTACAAAGCATTTAAGGAAGAGCTAACCCCTATTCTTCACAGACTATTCCAAAAAATCCAAA
>NW_028090365.1:27353-34340 GCF_014824575.4 Sturnira hondurensis
GCCCCCAGACATGCTCTAGTAAGGCAAGGAGCTGCACCCCTCCCCATCAGGTATTCAGGCTTAAGGGAATTATAGCCAGGAAGTGCTTCTCCCAGAGGACATGGGGACTCAGGCTATGTCAAAGCCGGGGGTGGGGGGAGAGTCCATTGTTCTTTGTTACAGCCACCCGAGTCCTTCCATGATGGCCTCCCAAGGGGTTGAGTATGGCTTAGGTTGTTCCCTACTGTGAGGAGGCTTACCCATCAAGGACTTCCAACCATGCTTTGGGGGCAAAGAGAAAAGTGAGGCAGCATTTGCTACCAGGAACAAGCCTTGTCTCTTGCGGTTCAGATTCCAGAGGTCACTGACTCATCCTTAGCCACAGAAGGTAGAGTTACAATTCTTGAAACCAGGCAGAGTGGTCCACAACAATTCCTCCTACTTTGTTCTTCTTTCTCAAAATTGCAGCTGCTATTTGGGGTTGTTTATGGTTCCATATAAATTTTTGAAGTGTTTGTTCTGTGTCTGTGAAACATGCCATTGGTACTTTAGTAGGTATTGTACTGAATCTGTAAATTGCTTTGGGTAGTACGGACATTTTGATGATGTTAATTCTTCCAATCCATGAACACAGTATATGCTCCATTCGTTTGTGTCTTCCTTGATTTCTGTCTTCAGTGTTGTGTAATTTTCTGAATACAGGTCTTTTACCTTCTTGGTAAGGTTTATTTCCAGATATTTAATTTTTCTTTTTGGTATATCGAATAGTTTTTTTTTCCTCTTGATTTCTGCTTCTGCTGTTTCATTGTTGGTATACAAAAATGCCTTTGATTTCTGGATATTGACTTTGTATCCCGCTGTTTTGCCAAATTCATTTATTACATCCAGCAGTTTTTGGGTAGAGTCTACAGTATTTTCCATGTATACTATCATGTCATCTGCAAACAAGGACTGTTTTGTTTCCTCCTTTCCAATTTGGATGTCTTTTATTTCCTTTCCTTGTCTGATCACTGTGGCTAAAACTTTCAATACTATATTGAATAGAAGTGGTGAAAGTGGGCAACTTGTCTTGTTCCTGATCTTAGTGAAAAAGATTTTAGTTTTTGCCCATTGAGTATGATGTTGGCTGTAGGTCTCTCATATATGGCCTTTATTATGTTGAGGAATGCTTCCTCTATTCCCACTTTGCTGAGTGTTTTTATCATAAATAGGTGCTTTACCTTATAAAGAGCTTTTTTCTGCATCTATTGATATGATCATGTAATTTTTCTTTTTGCTTTTGTTTAAGTGATGTATCACATTTACTGATTTGTGAATATTGAACCATCCTTGCATCCCTGGGATGAATCCCACTTGGTCATGTTGTATGATCTTTTTAATGTATTGTTGGATGTGATTTGCCAATATTTTTTTGAGGGTTCTAGCGTCTATGTTCATCAGCGATATTGGCCTGAAGTTTTCTTTCTTTCTAGTGTCTTCATCTGGCTTTGGAATTAGGGTGATGCTGGCTTCATAAAACGAGTTTGGGAGTCTTCCATCATTTTGGATTTTTTGGAATAGTCTGTGAAGAATAGGGGTTAGCTCTTCCTTAAATGCTTTGTAGAATTCTCCTGTGAAACCATCTGGTCTAGGGCTTTTGTGTGATGGGGTTTTTTGATTACTTCTTCAATTTCATCTGCTATTATTGGCCTGTTCAGGTTTTCTGCTTCTTTTTCACTGAGTTTTGGAAGATTATATTTTTCTAGAAATTTGTCCATTTCACCTAGGTTTTCAAATTTCTTGGCATAGAGTTCTTCATAGCACTTTCTTACAATCCTTTGTATTTCTGTGGTGTCAGTTGTAATCTCTCCTCTTTCATTTCTGATTGTGTTTATTTGTGTCTTCTCTCTTCTTTTCTTGATGAGCCTGCTTAAAATCTTGTGTATTTTGTTTATCTTTTCAAAAAAACAGCTCCTGGATTCATTGATCCTTAATATTGTGCTTTTAGTCTCTATGTCATTTAATTCTGCTCTGATCTTGGTTATTTGCTTCCTTGTACTTGCTCTGGGCTGTCTTTGTTTTGTACCTCGAGTCCTTGTAGGCATAGGGTTAGGTTGTTTGTTTGAAATGTTTCTTTTGTTAGGTAGGTCTGTATTGCTATGAACTTCCCTCTCAGGACTGCCTTCACTGTGTCCCATAAGTTTTGGGTTGTTGTGAGTTCATTTTCATATGTTTCCAGAAACTCTCTGATTTCTTTCCTAATTTCATTCTTGACCCATATGTTGTTTAACAGTATGCTATTCAATCTCCATAATTTTGAGCATTTGGGTTTTTTCTTTGGGTGTTGGTGTCCAGTTTCAGTCCCTCGTGGCCAGAGAAAATGCTTGGTAGGATTTCAATTTTCCTGAATTTGTTGAGACTCATTTTGTGTCCTATCATGTGGTCTATCTTTAAAAATGTCCCATGTGCATTTGTAAAGAATGTGTATTTAGCTTCTTTGGGGTGAAGGGCTGTCTATATATATCAGTTAAGTCCATTTCATCTGGGGCATTGTTCAATGCCACAATATCTTTGTTGATATTTTGTTTGGAAGATCTGTCCATTTTTGACAGTGGGGTGTTAAAATCCCCTACTATAATTGCGTTGCTGTCAATATCCTTCTTGAAGTCCTCTAAGATTTTTTTTTTATATTTTTGGGTGTTCCTATGATGGGTGCATATATATTTACCATGTTAATGTTTTCTTGGTGGATTCTTCCCTTGAGTATTGTGAAGTGACCTTCTGGGTCTCTTTTTATGGCCCCTTTTTTGAAGACTATTTTGTCTGATATGAAAATTACTACCCAAGGTTTTTTTCCCTGTCTGTAAGCTTGGAAAATTTCTTTTCAGCCCTTCACTTTTAGTGTGTGTAGGTCTTTTGCTCTGAGGCGGGTCTATTGTAGGCAGCATATGTGTGGGTCATGCTTTCTTGTCCATTCAGCTATTCTATGTCTTTTGATTGGAGCATTTAATCCATTTACGTTTAAGGTTATTATTGATAGGTACTTATTCACTGCCATTTTTGTAACTGTATTCCTCTCTGTCTCTGTCTTTTCCTTCCTTACCTTAGAGCAGTCCCTTTAGCATCTCTTGAAGAACTGGTTTGGTGGAGGTGTTATCTTTTAGACTTTTTTTGTCTTGGAAGCTCTTTATTTGGCCTTCTATCTTGATTGAGAGCCTTGCTGGGTAAAGCAGCCTTGGTTGTAGTCCTCTGGTTATCATTACTTGGAATATTTCTTGCTATTCTCTTCTTGCTTGGAGCATTTCCATTGAAGTCAGCAGCTAACCTTATTGTGTCTCCCTTGTATGTTACTTCCTTTTGCTCCCTTGCTGTCTTTAAGATTCTGTCTTTATCTTGGAATTTTTGCCATTTTAATGATGATGTGTTTTGAAATGGGTCTCTTTGGGTTCCTCTTGATTGGGACTCTGTGTTTCCTGGATGTGTGAGCTTTTCTCTCATCAAATTAGGGAAGTTTTTCCTCATTACTCTTTCAAATAGGTTTTCCATCCCTTGCTCTTCTTCTTCTCCTTCTGGTATTCCTATTATTTGTTTTATTATTTGATATTATTATGTTTTCTATTGTCTTGCATTTCTCTTAATCCCTCCTCATTCTTTTGAGCCTCTTTTCCTTTTCTTGCTCTTTCTGGGTGTTTATTTTTTTCTACTTTGTCCTCCAACTCACTGATCCAATCTGCTTCATCAACCCTGCTTTTGGTTCCTTACACTGTGGTCTTCAGTTCAGAAATTGTGTTTTTCATTTCCTCTTTGTCCTTGCTGATAGTTTCTATTTCCTTTTTTTATGTTGATATAGTCTGCAGTGAGTTCATTGTAGCTCTGCTGTAGTTTCTGGTAGCTCATTGTGAGCTCTTTGAACTTCCTGATAACCAGTGCTTTGAATTCAATATCTGATAGCTGGCTTGTCTCTATTTCATCTAGCATTCTTTCTGAGGCTTTCTTCTTTCCTTTCATTTGGGGATTGTTTCTTTGTCTTCCCATTCTTTGTTAGCTTCAGCTTCTTAAATTGATTTGTTCTGGCTTCTTGGTTTTATGGTGTGAACTTCTGTGGTGGAATACCTGTGAGATTCAGTGGTGTAGTCTCCTGTACTCCCAAGCTCACTGGTCTTGGGCTGTCCTTTAAATTGGCTCTGTGTTTGTCTTTGGATTTTGATTGTTTTTGGATATTTCTTTTGTGGGTCCTTCCCACCAGCTAGTTAATTGATGGTCCCTCTGTCCACCACTTGTTTGAATTTGTTGTATTGGTGAGGGCAGGTTGTATTGAAGCTAGTTCTTCCGTGTGTACAAGGTTTTGAGGATTCTCTTTTGCTCTTGTTCAGTTGTTTGTATGGGGTCGGTTTCTCCACTATTTAATTGTATTTCCAGATAGGTCTTGGATTGAGGTTTGTGTGGTTTCTACTCCCTCCTTCACCTTCTTCTGTCGTTATCTGTTGGTGATTTCTTTGCTGTTGGGTTTCCTCTTCCTGTGGATATCCTGGTGTTCACTGCTTCCACTTACTCTTCTTTTGTGATCAGTTGGAGGGGGAGGCAAAATGGTTTATGACAGCAGGAGAGTATTCTATGATTTTTACAGTAGCACCCAGTAGAGAAGATATGGGAGATCCTTTGGCTATGTGTAGTGTTAACCATGATCTTGAACCCAACTAGCCAGTTTTAAGAAGGGATGGAAAGAAGATAAGAGTCTTGTTGGGGAGGGAAGGCTTGTGAGTTGGATTTAGAATGCAGTGAGGTTGTGGGAGGTCAGATCCTGAGGTAAGGTGAGAGTAAAAAGTAGTAAATACATGTAGTTTGTGAGAGAATAGTTAACCACTTCAGTAATAGAGTTCGGGAAACTGCGAAGTGGGCTAAGATCCAGGAGGGGTGTTGTGAAGTTTTTAACATTGTATGGAACAGCTATTATTTACAATAATATTAGAGCAACAATCATATGACAGAATCATCATATTCATGTGATCTGGATAACATAAATAGGAGGTATAGAACTTTGGGTAGTGTGCTGAAGAAACACAGGTGACGTTAAGGATAGTAAATTAGCAATACACTGTGGAAGAGAGAACAGGGGAAACCTGTCAAATGGTACAATATAACCAGCCTAGCAAAGAACACTATACAGAAAGAAGAGGAATACAAAGATACTATTAAAACAAAAGATGTAAGCATAACAAAAAATAATACAAATATGCAGTAACTTGTAGTTTCTCTGCTATAGCAAAGTGAAATTTGTCTCTCTGTCTCTACTGTTGGGATGCCCCCTCTTTGGGTCCAACTCTGGTTCCTTCACAGTTCCAAGATTTTTGTCTCACTTGTGGGTGAAAAAAAAGGCAGGAGAAGGAAGAAGAGATAATTTTGGAAAGAAAGGTAGAAGGAATAAAACAAGAAAGAATAAAAGAGAGGAAAAGGGTATTGAAAGATAGAACAATAATAAAATTAAAAAAATAAAAGATTACTTAAAATACAACAACAACAACAACAAAACTTCTTGTTGGTTTTGAACTGGCCAAACTGGATTTTCTAGTTTGGCTGGCTGCAGCAGGCTGAGGTGTGAGTGGTGTGTCCTTTCTCTCTTCCAGGTGAGTACTCAACTTGTGAGCACTCTCCCAAGAGCTAGTCAGGTGCCTCTCCCCAGTGACCCATGCAGGGGATTCAGGTCTTCTTCAGAGCATTCTTTCCCAGGGGGTCATTGCCGTGGACTGGGTTGCAGGGGTGCTTGCCAGTGCAGGCTTCCTGGGTCCCACAGGTTTTGGAAGGAACCCTTCCCAGTGCTATGGGGGAATGCAAGGCCTTTCACCTGGCTGGGTGGGGAGCAGGCCAAGCATCTATCACAGGAGAATCCCCCAAACAGTTTTACTTTTTGAGAAATTCCTCCTACTCAAGCCTGCCGCTCAGTACAGCCCGATTCTCTAGCTGACCAGTGACTATCAGGGTCAGAGACTGACACCGTGACTCTCAGCCCTCCCAAGCCAGCGACCACAGACTCTGTGGGTCATCACAGCCCTTGTGTGTTTGCCTTTTTGTCTTTATTTCCCTCTCTGAAACTTCAAGCAACCAGATCTCTCCCAGTGCTGCTCAAACCATACTTGGCCAGGGAGGGTGGGAGCCATTTACCTGGCTCTCTCCCAAGGACTCTGTGGCAGGCCCACTGCTCCCAAGATGTCTGTGGTAGACTCAGCGCCAAGCGCTGGGATCGGGCTGAGGCTGCCATGGCCACTGTCTCTATTGCTGGTCCCTGGGACCTTATTATCCTGCAGCCATCTCCTTATGTCTGGTTTTTCAGTGTCCGCTACAATTTCTGGTCTCTTATTTTCCTATATGCTGGGGTACCGTTGGCTATTTGCTCTGTTCCTCCGTAGATCGGTAAGGTTTTTCTCCCATGTGTAGGTGATACAGGGTGCAGCCAAGGGGGGCCCAGAAAAGATTTGGAATGGTGTCCAGAACTCAAAGTGTACAGGAATATTGGAGGAAATATTAAGATATCCTCAACCCCCCCCCCCCCCCCCCCCCCCCCCCCNCAGGGCCACTGAGAGCTGTTTTGCATAGCAACAGTTTTGCAGCTAACCTCTGGAATGGTTATTTAACATATGTATAACCTTTAACTGGTTTCATAGATATGTTAAAGAGCTGTGGCCAAGTTTTGGGCCAGGGAGAAGTGAGTAGCTAACCAGGCTGGAACTGGGGCTGCTTCTCAGAGAGAGTGCCTGCTTGAGAGCCATGTGGCTTTAGCAGAATGAGGACCCCTCTCTTGGCCAGGTGAGGGGGAGAGCCACGCTGTTTTGGAAAGATGTAGACCCCTGTAGCCATTAGGAGGGAGAGCCACTCGGTTTCAGCAGAGTGCAGACCCCCCCTCTCGGCCAGGTGAAAGGGAAAACCACGTAGCTTTGCCAGAATGGAGATCCCTGCGGCCAGGTGAAGAAAAAAGACGTGTGCTTTTGGTGGAGTGCGGCTTTGGTAGAAGAGGCCCACGCAGCTTTGGCGTGC
>NW_028090366.1:0-1765 GCF_014824575.4 Sturnira hondurensis
TGGTAGAGGGGAGGGGAAAGAACCGGGTGAAAGGAGGGGAAGGGAGCAGCCAAAGAACCCACACGCCTGACCCATGGACACAGACAACAGTGCGGCGTGGACCCCGGGAAGTGGGAGCAGGGGCCGAGAGGAAGGAGCAAGGCAAGAGGGAAAATGGGGGCGTCTGCAATGGTGCCAACCACAAAAAAAATAAAGTGACAAAATAAATAAAATCAGATAAAGTGTAGGTCTTTATTTTCAAACCTGTTCACACGTTTCCCCACTTCTGTTTCCACCGCAAGAAAATACCTGTGTTTAAGGGCTGCACCACAAGGTAACTTTTGTTCCTGTTCCCACCACACTTTTCTCCCCTCAAAAACCTCCTGGTATTCTTTGCGCGTGAGCTCCTTCATCTCCATTGTCCGTCCATTGCATTGTTTCTTCCACAACAATCATTTTGACTTTTTCCCAGTGACCCCAAGTAAGGTACACACTCCTAGGGTCACAAAACACACTTTTTTTTCCATCTCATGTTAATATGTGTTTATGGTATAAGGTAGGGGTCCACCTCCATTCATGCCTCTGCATGCAGCTCTCCGGTTGTCCGAGCCCAATTTTTGCAGAAATTTTCTTTCCCCATTGAATTGTCTTGCACCCTTGCCAAAAGTCATCTGACAGTACATGTTAGGGGTTTTGAACTCGCCACACTATTCTGTTTATCCATGTCTATTCTTATGCCACTAATACACTGCCTTGAATACTACCTTTTTCTGACCGATCTTGGTACTTTTATTTTATTTTTTAAATTATTCTATTGTTGTTTTGTAGCTACTTTTGATATTAGAAAGTGTGAGTTCCCTGGTCCCCTTGAACTTCCAGTTGAATTGTAACACCAGCTTGTCAACTTCCGCGAGAAAGTCCGCTGTGACTGGGATGGGGTTTACCATTTTAACCATCTTATTTTTTCTGGTCCAGGAACCTATAATGTCTTCCCATTTATTTAGATATTCTTTTTTTTCTCTATATCGTTTTTTATTGTTGTTTGAAGACAATCATCCCTATTTTCCCACCGCCAGTTTCCCCTGCCCCATCCACCCCCACCTCCCAACCTCCATCCCCCCCCCCCCGACTTAAACGCACTTTTAACAGAGCAAGGAAAGACCGGTTTAACCGTGAACCTTTGTTTGGGGGACCAGGTGCCCTCGGGGGCTGGTCCAAGGCCCAACACCTGCCCCCTTTCTCTTCCCACGCCCGGATCTGTCTCTTGCGTTCTGCAGCGCTCGCCCGTGGATGCCCCAGTGGTCGTGGCTATTTCCTTCTCCCCGCGATATCCACCCCTTTTCATTGATCCCCTGACACATTCCATATTCCCTCTGCTCCCCCCCCCCTGTGCTCACCAGCTCTCCCTCTGTGTCTTCAGTACCCCTGGACCTGCATCCCTCTCTTTGGCCCTTGTCCCTAGCCCAGCCACCTGGCACCAGGCATTATATCCCCTCCATCCCGCACACTCCAACCATCATGCGGCCCCCGGCTGAGAGTCACTGAACCACCCACAGGAATGGGCTTTCCTTGGGTACATGAGTCAGGATTCCTCAGACCCTGTGCCAGGAGGCGTGTGGCCAGAGGCTGATGGGGCCTGAGCCCTGCAGCTCCCCGGGGCAGAAACGTTTCCGCCCCGAGTTTAAAGGCAACACAATGCTCACTCTGCCATCACAGGTGGCCTCCGGGCACATCTGTTACCGAACAAAGGGTCCGAGGGGGGGGCAATACTTGGCCCACCGAGGGA
>NW_028090367.1:0-907 GCF_014824575.4 Sturnira hondurensis
ACCATCACGGACTAAAAGTGAAAGGCTGGAAACAAATTTTCCAAGCAAATGGTCAAGAAAAAAAAAGCTGGGGTAGCAATTCTAATATCAGACAAATTAGACTTCAAAAAAAGGGCCATAAAGAGAGATCCAGAAGGTCACTTCATAACACTCAAGGGAAGAATCCACCAAGAAGACATTAACATTATAAATATATATATGCAACCAACATAGGACCACCCAAATATATAAGAAAAATCCTAGGAGACTTCAAGAAAGATATTGACAGCAACACAATTATAGTAGGGGATTTTAACACCCTACTGTCAAAAATGGACAGATCTTCCAAACAAAATATGAACAAAGATATAGCTGCACTAAAAAACACTCTAGATGAAATGGACTTGACTGATACATATAGAGGCCTTCATCTCAAAGAAGCTACATACACATTCTTTTCAAATGCACATGGAACATTTTCAAAGATAGACCACATGATAGGACACAAAATGAGCCTGAACAAATTCAAGAAAATTGAAATCATACCAAGCATTTTCTCTGACCACAAGGGACTGATTTTAGAAACCAACCCCACAGGAAAAAACCCGAAAGACCCAAAATCATGGAGACTGAATGGTATGCTATTAAACAACGAATGGGTCAAGATTGAAATTAGGGAAGACATCAAAAAGTTTCTGGAAACAAATGAAAATGAACTCACAACAAACCAAAACTTACAGGACACAGTGAAGGCAGTCCTGAGAGGGAAGTTCAGAGTAATACAGACTTACCTAAAGAAGATAGAGGCATTTCAAACAAACAACCTAACCCAATGCCTGCAAGAACTCGAGGAAGAACAAAGAGGAACCCAAATCAAGCAAGTAGAAGGAAGGAAATAACCAAGATCAGAGTAGAATTAAATGACATA
>NW_028090368.1:0-774 GCF_014824575.4 Sturnira hondurensis
TGCAACATCATGGATGGAACTGGAAAGCATTATGCTGAGCAAAATAAGCCAAGTGGTGAAAGACAAATACCGTATGATATCACCGTTAACAGGAATTTAACAACAAAACAAACAAGCAAGCAAAATATGACCAATGACACTCAAATACAGAACAGGCTGACAGGGCCGAGAGGGGAGAGGGGAGAGAATCATAGGGGAAAAGGGGATGGACTCACATGAACAAGTATAAAGGACACATGGACAATAACTAAGGTAGTGGGCGGAAATGTGAGGGAGGTGGGGAGCACTGGAGGGGCAGGGCTGGGAATATAAGACAGAAAACTGTATTTGAACAAGAATTAAATAAAAAAAAAGAAAATCCTATTCCCTACATATATATTGCTTTTTTTTTACTAAGTAGTAAAAATGGGATGGGACAAGAAAGAAAATGATAATTTCAGTTATACTTAGAAATTTTCAAAAGTGCAAATTCACTCTGGTAATTGGAAGAAATTTAAAACAGGAGAAAATGCACTGATTCCTCCTTACTAACCCTCCCCTGCTCCTCTTCACTGAGTGGTCCTCACTATGGGTCTCCTAACCCTGATCACGCATGCACACACGCTCATTCAGTGGCCTCCCCACTGGCCTGTCATGCTCTACTCCTCCTCCATCTCTGCCATTTGCCATCATCACCATCCTCTGAGCATCACAACCAGAGACACGACTGATGTGTTCATGATTGGCCAGTGAGGCCATGATTGTCTGAGAGAAAGAAAACTTCTCTCATCTCTT
>NW_028090369.1:0-1747 GCF_014824575.4 Sturnira hondurensis
GAGGGAGGGGGGAGGATGGGGGGTGGGATGGGATGGGAGTAATAGACAGAAATCTGTACTTGAAAAATAATTAAATAAAAAAATTGAAAAAAAATAAACAAAGCAAGTCTTCACCAGTTCTCTTATAGAGTCGAAATATTAATAATTAATCCTCAGCTTTATTAATCACTTGTATCTAGTACAAATGATATTTTCCACAAGGAAGCCTAGCTGCTGATTGGTTTCCCTGAAAAGTGGGAGATAGTTGAGAGACCTGGTGATCTCAGACTAGAAGAGAGAGCAACAAAAGCAGTCAGTCACCCCAGGCTTCACAGTCCTGTATTATGCTTGATACACAACTGCCTCCTGTAACAGATACAGTGGAGATCTCCGTTAGGCACAATTGGCACAGTGCCTCAGACACAAAATGTTTTATTTTCTTTTAAAATCATGAGGAAAAATGAACTTTTAGGTAGAAGAAAATGTTTTCACATGTAATATTAATATATTCATCTTTAAACAAATATAATAATAGAATATAATTTATACTAGTTTTAATGAAGAGGCCCATGAAGGAAAAGTGACTCAGGCCCAGAAAAGTCATAATATGGCCCTTATCCAAGATTGTGCCCCCAAGGAAACACACACTGAGGAATAGTTTACTATCCATTATGTTTTTCAGATGTTTTTACAGTAGCAACACTTATAGAAGAGAAGGAAAGGAAGTCCCCCCAATATAAGAGGGAACAGATAAGCTGCAAGGTAGGTTTAAGGACAGACTTGGCCATCTCCACTGGGAGCTCTGGAATTAGAATGGCCCTTCAGTGTTTTTCCAGGTTGGGCTGAGAAGACAGGCCTTTTTATTCTCACATCATTGAGTATGGGAAGCTGAAAGAAGGAGTGCAGCCTGGGGTGAGGTGACCTTCTGCAGCTGAAGCAAACATTGAAGGGGCTGACAGCTGGAGGCATCTGCTAACCTCACTCCCAGTAGCTGAGCAGTGAGTCCTTAGTTTTTTTAAAATTTATTTTCCATTGCATGTTTTGAGGGAAGATGGCGGCGGAGTAGGACAAAGGATTTCGCTTCTCTCCACGCACTGGAGAAGGACCTGGCTGATCTGCGGAAGAGCACAGCAGATGCCAAACTGGGACCCAGCATATAAGAAGGCAGGACTCCAGAGACTGTAGCAGACACTGAATGACCAGAGGTTGAGGAGAGGAGACGACCGCAGATCAACAAGGTACGAGGGAGCAGCACATAGGCGGTGGCGGGCCCCCTGCCAGGCCAAGCCAGGGCCCCGGGCCGGCCGCCCAGGTCTCTGAGAGCCGAGGGCGGGCAACACCGTCTCTGGGAGAGAACTGGTCACCGGCACCACCCCTGTCTGGCAGGGCGCAGATTGGAAAACACCATAGGAGATTGGTCAGCCAGTAGTGGCAGAGAGAGGAGTGAGCATTCGGAAGCAAACCAGAAAGCTCCGATAACCCATGGAGTCAGGTTGCTGGCTTGGGAGAACTGAGAGCTGCCAGAGCACTCCCTGCTTCGAGGGGCCCGTGCCTGCCTGTGAGCAGTCCTGGGGAATCTTGGGCTGCAGTCAGGGCCTCCAGAAGTGGGTCAGTTGCGAGCTCCATCCCAACTCACCCGGCCCAGACCAACCCCATCCCTGCTGGACACCAACCGGAGGAGTAGTGGGGGCAGAGAAGACCAAGATACCTACAGGGGACTGCACCACTGAATTCCACAGGTATCCTCCACAGAAGTTCACGCCATAAA
>NW_028090370.1:0-753 GCF_014824575.4 Sturnira hondurensis
ATTCCTCAATATAATAAAGGCCATATATGAAAGACCTACAGCCAACATCATATTGAACAGGCAAAAATTGAAAGCTTTTCCACTAAGATCAGGAACAAGACAAGATTCTCCACTTTCATCACTTCTATTTAATATAGTATTGGAAGTTCTAGCCACAGCAGTCACACAAGAAAAGGAAATAAAAGGCATCCAAATCGGAAAGAAGGAAACAAAACTGTCATTGTTTGCAGATGACATGATAGTGTACATGGAAAATCCTATAGACTCTACCAAAAAACTGCTCGAACTAATAAATGAATTTGTCAAAACAACGTGATACAAAGTCAATATCCAGAAATCAAAGGCATTTCTGTATACTAACAATGAATCAGCAAAAGCAGAAATCAAGAAAAATCCCATTCGATATAGCAAAAACAAAAATAAAATATCTGGGAATAAATCTAACCAAGGAGGTTAAAGACCTGTATGCAGAAAATTACACAACACTGAAGACAGAAATCAAAGAAGACACAAACAATTGGAGACGTACACCGTGTTCATGGATTGGAAGAATTAACATCATCAAAATGTTCAAACTACCCAAAGCAATTACAGATTCAATGCAATACCTATTAAAGCACCAATGGCATATTTCACAGACATAGAACAAACACTTCAAAAATTTATATGGAACCATAAAAGACCCCAAATAGCAGCTGCAGTGTTAAGGAAGAAGAACAAAGTAGGAGGGATCACAATACCTGATATCAAACT
>NW_028090371.1:0-784 GCF_014824575.4 Sturnira hondurensis
CTGTGGGTTTGTTACATATGGCCCTTATGATGGTGGGGTATGTTCCCTCTAGGCCCAGTTTGCTGAGAGTTTTAACCACAAGTAGATGTTGAGTGTTATCGAATGCTTTTTAAAAACCTATTTCTGTGATTTTATAATTTTTATTTTTCATTTTCTTTATGGGGTGTATCATGTTAATTAATTTTAAAGTATTAAACCAAACCTGAGGACTTCCGCCAAGATGGAGGCATAGGTGGAAACACTGTGCCTTCTCCCACAACCAAGTTTGAATAAAACAAAGGTTTGGAGAAACAAAGACGCAACCAAAGGACAGAAAATTGAATTATACGGAAGTCCGACTACATCTAACCGTTCAACGGGGATGGTAAGAGGGGCGGAGCCAGCAGCGAGCAGGGTCAGGCAGGACAGGGCCCCCGACCCAGGCGCGCAGGCAGACGAGAACCAGTTGGGGTGCGGGGCAGACCGCGGGCGCGTATTCGCGCAGTGAGACAGACCACACAGGCCCCAGGGGGCGAGGGCTGACAGCGGTGGCACACTCGCGTGCAGTGGGACGAAACGCGTGGGCCCGGCGACGGCAGCAACTGCGGCACCGGTGAGGGCCGTGGCGGCAGGCGGAGGACAGGACGCCATACTCCCTCTTTGACCCCGCCCCCACATACAGCATCACAACCCAGCGACTTAGTTGCCCTTCAGCACCGGTGAGGGCCGGGGTGGCAGGCGGCAGACAGGACGCCAGAGTCCCTCTTTGACCCCGCCCCCACATACAGCGTCACAACCCAGAGAC
>NW_028090372.1:0-562 GCF_014824575.4 Sturnira hondurensis
CAGAACTGTTATCCTGGAGTTAGAAACACTGTCAACATTGTTTTCCCAGAAAGGGTTGTGTTGAACACGTGTATTGCCACCTTGATTTGGTTAACTTCCAAAGTTTCCTTTATGCTTGTCTCTAAGAAATATGAACTAGGTGACCAAAAATGGAGTATTCTTTTCAGGCTCGCTTCTATCATCACAAAAGAGTCTGCTACAAAGCATACGTACTTCCACATCTACATTTTGATATGCTTTCCTCTAGGAAGACTATGAAGTTTCCCCTATTTCACAGTTAGCACGCTTTTCCATATGATTCCTATGTGCGGAAACAAGTGAACTGGTGAATGTTTTGGTATTTAAGAGGAAACGTGTTCAGGCTCAAGAACACTTTCTCAGAACTGCCAGACAAGTTGATGGATTTCAAAGAACATTGCATTTCTGTACCTGTAAAAGGAGTTGACTGCACTACGGTTGGAATCATTTCAGACAGTTTTCCTCAAACAAGCTTTGGAAGGAACACGTTCGTTCCAAGACATTTCCCAAGTTCCCAACATTTCATAGTGGTTAGAACACAGGG
>NW_028090373.1:0-641 GCF_014824575.4 Sturnira hondurensis
TGTTAATGTTTCTTACTTTTTAAATTATATTAATATTTTAAAAAGATGATATGAAATACTATACATTGTATTATTATTTTGACTTTTATGTATGTATGTATGTATGTATGTATTTATTTTACTTTGTTATTCTTCAAGTACAGTTTTCTGTCTCTTACTCCCATCCTAGCCCAGCCCCACAGACACCCCACCTTGCTCCCAATTTCCCTCCCCTGCCTTAGTGTTTGTCCATGTGTCCTTTATACTTGTTCCTGTGAATCGTTCCCCTTTTCCCCTGAAAATCCCTCCTCTCTCCCCTCTGGTCAGTGTCTTTGGCTATATTTTGCTTGCTTGTTTGTTTTGTTGTTTAGCTTCCTATTAAAGGTGAGATCATATGGTATTTGTCTTTCACCCCCTGGCTTATTTCACTCAGCATAATGCCAGTTCCATTCATGTTGTTGCAAAGGATAGTAGCTCCTTCTTTCTTTCTGCTGCATAGAATTCCATTGTGTAAATATACCACAATTTTTTGATCCATTCATTTATTGCTGGGCACCTAGGTTGCTTCCAACTCTTGGCTATTGTAAATTGTGCTGCTTTGAACACTGGGGTGCATAGGTTCCTTTGGACTGGTGTTTTAGGGTTCTTAGGATATACTCCTA
>NW_028090374.1:0-716 GCF_014824575.4 Sturnira hondurensis
ACTTCAGCGGTCACACATTCGCGCACGGATAAACCAGCAGAGGAATGAGCAGTGAGATGGGCCGAGCGGGCCCCAGCAGGTGAACCCAGTGAGTACACAAGGCGGCGGGCTGACCTGCCTACTGTCCATGCTATCTTCTGTACCTTCTGTCCACTTCTCCTCCTCCCACTCCCCTGTTGCTAACCCTCCATGTGTTCTTCATTTCTATGGTTCCCCTCCTGACCTAGCTGTCCTCTTGGTTTGCTTTTGTTTTAGGTGTGGTTGTTAATAACTGAGTTTGCTGTCCTTTCACTGTTAATATTTTTTTATCTTCTTTTTCTTACATAAGTCCCTTTAACATTTCATATAATAAGGGCTTGGTGATGATGAACTCCTTGAATTTGATCTTATCTGAGAAGCACTTTATCTGTCCTTCCATTCTAAATGAAAGCTTTGCGGATAAAGCAATCTTGGCTGTAGGTCTTTGGATTTCATGACTTGGAATACTTCTTTCCAGCCCCTTCTTGCCTGGAAGGTCTCTTTTGAGAAATCCACTGGCAGTCTGATGAGAAGGCCTTTGTAGGTGACTGTCCCCTTATCTCTTGCTGCTTCTAGGATTCTCTCTTTCATTTTAATTTTGGGTAATGTAATTATGATGTGCCTTGGTGTGTTCCTCCTTGGGTCTACCTTCTTTGGGACTCTGTGAGCTTCCTGGACTTCCTTTTCCCAGACTGGGA
>NW_028090375.1:0-1017 GCF_014824575.4 Sturnira hondurensis
CAGTGTAGCGGGAACGCTCGTCTACGTCTGGCATTTTACAAATGGGGGGGGGTGCAGAAGAAAATGCCCTTGTCCAGGATTCTTCGTTCCCGAGGAACTGGGAGTAGAGCAGAATCTCAGTGTTCAGTGCCGAGCCGGCTGATGTTAGCTCTCGTCCTGGGAGAGCCATCTGGCCCCGGCCCCCAGCAGGAGCACCCTTCGGGTGCCCTGCCGCATGGGTTCCTGTGTCTGTGCGCCCCTGAAGGATGAGTAAAATTTTACACTGAGTAAAAGTTTTGTTGGATTCAAAGCTCATGCCCGTGGTAAGAGACCCAAGAAGCCCTGGTCGTATAACAGGAGTTGGACCCCATAGAATTCCCAGCTCTCATTTCAAAAGGATTCAGATAAATTGTACATTCCATCAGACTCACAGCAGTTTTACTTACTGAAAGCAGATCTGAGGCCTTTCTATTGCTCCTCTTTCCTGTGGAATCAGAGCATTGCGGTTGCATCGCGGGTCCCATTCATTACCTCCTAAGTAAGAATAACGAGGGAAGCTGTAGGCTCGTGGCGTGTTAGGTTAGGAAAGGAAAGAAGAATTTATAAACACTACTGATAGGGGGAAATGATTAGAAGGTGCTTCTACGGGACGGTCTGATGTAGCCTAAGCAGCGTTAACCATCAGGTAGAAACCATCCCTAATTGTGCTTCCTGCTTGAGGTGCTATTTCACTTGTTTGGAAATGTATTTGCCAAGGTAGGGTTCATATAGTATCTGATTCTCATACTTCAGGTGAAGGTAATTGGGAAAGAAAGAAATTGGCAACTTCTAATTAAAGGTATATATTTTTCCTCACAGCAGCAAATGCAACCTGAGATAGCTGTTAGCTGTGCAATCCCAAGTTAAAATGCTCAGGTTTTTAGTCAAAATGTTCTAGAGACCATGATTTATATCCAGTCTGACTTTCATTCAAGGGGTTTGAAGCCCAGCATTCCCATTCTTAATAGAGAACCTTGGGTGCTACCTGAGCCAGGGGTC
>NW_028090376.1:0-639 GCF_014824575.4 Sturnira hondurensis
GAAATTGATCTCAAGTTTGTTGAATAGCTTGTTGCACAAACTTTTGACATATGGACTTGAACCCTGGACCCTCAGATTAAAAGTCTGATGCTCTACTGACTGAACTATCTGGGCTCCGCTTGACCTGCTAGATTTCCCCAATCTGCTTCATTAGGCTTTGGCGGCTCCGATTGAACAGTCGCCACCTTAAAATCAGTCGCCACCTTAAGATCAGTCGCCACCTTAAGATCAGGTTCCTTATACCGTGGCGACTCCCAAGTCGGAGGAGGCAGAGCAGTCGGCACTGGAGGCAGAGGGCGAGAAAGATTCTCTGCCGAACGAGTGGCTTGCAGGCTACTGCGAGTCCCACGTTCCCATTTTTCAAACTCAGAATCTCCTCTAAGGCAATCTCTCACTAGTGTCCACAAAGAAAATGCATCAACAGGAGTTTTCTCTGGACCGTGAGCACGGTAGTGTTCATGAATACGTTCTCCTACTTTTTTCCAAATTTCCATATTGATAGTACCTTCTTCCGGGAACCAAGGGCAAACTTGTTGAATAAAATCTACAAAACAATGTATTTGACTCTTAGAGGTAGTAATGCCTCCCCCCTTCAATAAGGAGCAGAGGACTTTTTCAAAAAGTCCCTGATCTGATGAG